>NC_056736.1:728804882-729035040 GCF_019279795.1 Protopterus annectens | reverse complement strand
CTTAACATAGTGTTTCTTTAGCCCCCATACATGTTGTGCATTTCGATCACATCAGTGGGCTGATGTGAGGATTTCAGTCACTAACTAGTGGGAAGTAATTGAGTGTTGGACTTGTGCTATTTCAGACAATATATGTTGGGACAGACATGAGGGTGTTACTGCAGCAACTGTGTCAGCTTATCTACTCCAGTATTTCAGCTATGTCCCTATTTCCATGGCTTTCTCCCCCACTTTGTCAGGCCTCACCCAGGGTCATTGCGCTAAGGGGTTCTGAGCCTACTACAATACTGTCTAGATTGTTGCAGTATGTTCAGGTTTATTGCTCATATTTCATATCCCTGGTAAATCACTGTGAGGATCTCAGGATTTCTGTCAGTAAATGATGACATACATTTCAGTTTCAGAATTCACATCCTTCAGAACATGTATGCTGAAACACACCCTGTCACTCTGGCAACATTCTACATTTATAAGAGTGATATTTGACATATGTCCCTAGTTTTGTCTCATTGTCCCCCCATTTGGACAGCGTTGGGCCAGATTTCTTGCAGTAAGGGTTTGGTAGGTATAGTTCTGAGGTATGACTCCACTACATGTTATGAGAATATATATATATATATATATATATATATATATATATATATATATATATATATATATATATGTATATATATAATGACTAATGACTTCATTTATATATATATATATGTGTGTGTGTGTGTGCGTGTGTGTGTGTGTGTGTATGTTATATGTATATCACTATTTATATTATGTATATATTTGTCCATTTATATGCATCCCCATACATACATATATACATGTGCACATGTGTATATGTATAACTACAAGGCCTGACTGATTCTACGGAATCTTTTCCCCTACTGTTGAATGAGCATATGTTGGAAAAAGCATCAGCTATCCCTACAGTTCAAATGGTATAGTGGTACAGTGCTCTGACTATGGTGTACAGGGCTCTGGGTTCAAGACCTAGCATGCTGGTAATTTTGCTGCTCTTACTCATGCTTACACCTGCACTAATTCTTTACAAGAAAAGAGAAAGGGTGATAGGAAAGTGGTGGAAAAGGGGCACGCAAAGGGAAGAACAATATGGAAGATAGCTACGGATGTGCAGGATAGGTGTACAGAAGGTCCATAGCTGTCCATTTCTTGTACAGCAACAGCTGTGCATTTTTACAGACTTTGGAGGTGAATTTAGGCACTCAAACCCCAGAAAGAGGGGTGAGGACAACAGAAATGTGTTGTTAAACCTGCTAAGCATAGCTGAGCATTGCTAACCATTGCTCTCAGTTCATTCTCATAATATACCACACTAATGACTTCATTTAGTAAGTGTATATGATTTCCCTTAAAGGACATGGCTGTATGTGCTTTTATGACAGTAGCAAGTAGTGTAACTATACTGTATGGGACATGTGTATACACAGGTGTTTACACATGTTATATGCACTCACACATCCATTTTACACCAGCTACACTACCCTGGGTGACAAACATAACTTGCCACATATATGAACATAGCACTTTTAACACTGCTTTTCCATGTAAATTTGGATTGCTTATTGCATTATTCAAATCGTGTACACCTGCATGCAAAGCCGGGTCTCTGACCACTACACCACTTTGGTTTAGGGATTTGAGCTGTATATTTTTATTTATCGCCTATGGATATTAATATTATATTACTATATTAAATGGAGAGTATTGCGGTTTTCAGCCATGTCATTGAAGACTGCTGCCATGATTTTATGGCATACATTTCAGTTTCAGACTTGTATCCTTCTGAACATTAATGCTAATGCATAACCTGTTTTCTATCAACTTTCTGTCTGTCCTCTGTGCAGATGGGATGACACCAGTGCTCAGGTTGTGGTTGACTATACTGCAGAATGGGTCTGAGATCCCGTTCATGTTGGATGCAGCCAGGAATGGTATCAGGCCTATGGAAACCCCTATGTGTTGCCTTTGAGAGGACATTACAGACCTGCTTCCTGATCATGAGGGGAGGGGAAAGATGCTGCACATGCACATGCGTACCTATGGGGGGATGGAGGGTGATGTTTACACTTTACCTGTCTGCAGCCGATTGCCTATATCCATGGCATATGTGCATGTGATGTTATTGACCACCACTACAGAACAGATATGTGTGTTACCTTTGGAATTTCAGACACATGTCTGGAAGGCCTAGTAATTGGCCCTTGGTGGATGTCTCCAGTTTGCACTCAAAAACAGCCTTAGGGTACATCACCTGTGACTTTATTTGTTTGTGCAGAACAAAGTGACATGGCTTCCAATGAGGCATCTGTTCCTTCTTGGCCCATCCTGCAATTATTTCCACCTATGATGGTAGTTGTGTATTGCTGCTGTCCACCACAGGTGTTCAGCCTACCTTGAGGGGGTTGATGTTGTCTTGTCAGGTATTGCTGAGGCCATAAAGCTGGTAGGTGCCCACATAGTATTGTGGTGTGGGCCTGGACACTGCTGCTGGATCCAACATATGGGACACCCTTCATGTGGGCCTTGCCCATTTTCCTTGCCTGTGTGAGGTACATTATGAAGGTGTGGGGCTACAGCTTCACAGACAGTAGGTTGAAATACCTCACAGGACAGGACATGTGGAGACAGGCCAACAAAATGGGGGACAAAGCTCTAGGATTGGGAACAGATTGTATGTCATTAGTGCTGTTATACACATGGAAGATTGCTAGATTGACAAGGTTAATCTGGACATGCATTTACTGGGTGACTTGACATCTGACAGTGAGATGCCTCTGACATACCTCTCAACTGGAATGTTGTCCACAGACTGGCCAGATGTTTGCCTGTTATGTTTGGTCTGTTCCTCGAACAATGTCTGTTTTTGTGGGGTTGGTATGATAATGTGAAGATTGTATTCAGTAACTGTTGATATCCATTGGTGTTTCAGACATTATATCCTTCAGGGATGTTATGTTACAACAACACTTGTAACACCAGCTACTGTTTCAGTTTGTAACACCATTATGTGTGATATGGCCCTCTATCCAGTCCCCTGTCCCACAAGTACATCATGCATTGTCCAGATGTCCTGCACTATGAGATGCAGAGGTATGGTATATCATTAATTACCAACTGCACTCCAGTTATCATGCCGATGACCTGGCAGACTCCTGGCCAAGGTATGCAGCGGTGGTCAGGATTATGGCTCCACACCCTGGTAAATCTATAGAAATCTGTACATATGACAGTTATGTCTGTCTGGCCATTGTGAACAGACTGCCAAAAATGTGTAGTAGTCTTGTATGTAGATGTTTGTTGGGCTGAGTAGGGGGAGTAGAAGATGTGAGTGCCATACATCCTTTACCTATCTGACTCTGCATGCTGCTACAGCTGCTGGAGGTCTATCATGCCTGTATGCTTGTAGGGGCTGACTGTGAAATGACCCATAACACTTCAGGATTCCCACTGTGAACTGGGCCACTATATGTTGGTGTAGTGTGTGACTGGCAATCAGGATATGTTTGCTTAGACAGTCATTCTACTCTAGAGTTCATTTTGGGTACTGGTATGTTGCTGTGACTGTTGTGAAAATGTTTTTTGGTGGACATATTTGCACCACTCTCTGCTTTTCAATACAGTTCCATCCCTGTAGTGCATGCTATATTTAAATATACAAGTGAGGAACTCCTCCATCTTTGTTTATTTATTTATATTTGTTTTTCAAGGTAAAGCACTGATGTCCATGGATGTTTTTCACACTCAGCCCAGGACAGAGTCTGGTTAAGTGACTTGCTCTGAGTCACACAGTTAGGCAATGGTGAGGGACTCAAGCATTGCACCACTGAACCACAGGAAATGGCTCATTAAAAGCTCCTTAATCCTGTAAGCCAAGTGCCATACATTATACACCTTAACACTATGTAAAAGTGGTTAAGTCAGTGAGCAGCTTCCCGTTGTCCTTTGCTGCTGTACCAGGTAGGCAGCACTTGTGGCTCCCTCACTCACAATTCCTACCCTGCCCACAGACAGCACTGACATCCTTAACCAAATCCTGACAGGTATGGTTGTTAAAGGGTCATCTGATTTATCAAGGCCACTGTGGAAAAAAATAGCCTGCAGCAAGATCTCATTCTCTCATGGAACAACTTACATTTGCATTTTTTCCCATGTTTGATCATCCTGCTGTGGAAAGAAACAGAAAACGTATGTAAGAATGTTCACATCAGTACCTGACCTATGCCTACACTGATATAATCTGGAAGGTGCCTGTGTGGCATGAGATATGAGGCCTTGCTCTATCTATGCAGGGAATATCATGCAGATGTTCGATAATCACAGACATGTTTTGTGCCCTACCAGTATTGTGGCAAATCCCCTATAAAAAGAAAACAAACAAAAATAAATAAGTAAATAAAAAATAAAAGATTACTCCTTGGAACATGCAAACTTTAAAAACAGTGTTTTTGCAGGGGAGCATGTGTCCCCCACACCCCCTACATCACCTGCGAATTGGGTATACTAATTACAAGATCACAGAATCACTGAGGCAAGGGCATACTCCCCATCCCTGGGGATTGTTTATTTTTGCTGTACTGCTGACCTTCTGTATTGCAAATAATGTAACAATGGGTGGACTGCACAAGAGCAGAGAATAAGAATATCATAGACATTACACTATGCTGCCCAAAAGCATCGAAACATGTATTCTTTCATGGCAAAGTAACCCACTGGAGAATACAAACCTTTCACACTGTCTGCAAGAGTGCACCTGTAAGCTACAGCATAAACACATTTAAGATTAACACATTCCCAGTGCAGTGTATAAATAAATATTTTATGAGATGGTAGGAGATAGTCAAGTTATGGGGTGCAAATTTACTTTTACAACAGACAGCCTGCACTAAACTTAGAGGTCTCCTCACATTCCCCAAGCTTAGAAAGTAGCTGGACAGCAAACTACAGTAAAGCTTTAAGACACATTGTGGCTGCCTGTATTTGTATTTACTCACTGTGGTTATGAATCACGAAACACTGAGGCTCCTTCTCGCACATTCACTTCCCGGAGCACCTGTGAACTGTATTGAACATACGTGAGTGGGTCAAAGACCCTGCAGGAAGTGGGAAAAAGTAGTTTTACTTTTGCATCTTATGGCAGCACTAAAGAGAGCAATTGCTATCACATTTCCATGCCACTGTTCACACACTGGCACAATCATGCCAAGCCAGCAATATGTGCACTAGCTAATGATGGTACCACAAGTGGTCAGTCTAAAAAGCTGCCACATGTTGCTATGTGCTAAAAAAAATTGGGTGCGACCATGAAAGGATTACTTTAGCTCCCAGAATGTGAGCTAGTAATTAGCCATTGCTTCAAAAGTACTGGGTTTAGCATGCCTCCTAATGGTGCAGAAAAGAAAGCAACATCTTACTGTATTTAATGTATAGAGATCACCAGCAGTGCCCTGAATACTAACTATTGTGACACTCCCCAATTTAAAGTGGATGCCTGGCACAGTATGTAAAGGGAAGTGTCTGATGCCACTGGCCTGCCCCATTCTGAAGAGCAGTGCCAGCATCTCTGCAGCAACCTGAAGAAGCACTATCCTTACCTTCTTAATGGGAAGAAGTGTTTAAAGCAAGCTCCCATGACTTTTTATTTTCTTTAAGCATTTGACATCTTATTTAACACATTAGACATATCTGGAATCAGAAAGAGAACAATGCACTAGCCAGTCATGTTATATCAACAGATCCTTCACATATTTTTAGGTTCTTTGTTATTCGAGTTATAGAAGCTAATTTACGAGGAGGCGACATTGACAATATTACAGAGGCAGCTGAACAGAAATGGATTATTTTATTAAATGCCAAAAAACTACCAGGATTAAACGGCACCTTTTCTGTTAAACCTTTCTTAAAAATGAGACATCTCAAACATTAGTTTCATTATTATTTTTATCTTATACCTTTTTTACATGTTTTTATATGTATTTTACACATGTATTTTTATATGCCTGCTTATTACCTAGTACACAGACCCATATTTACCTATAATAGTTTTTTAACCATTTTTTTATCTTTCTGTCTTTTTAAATATATTTCTTAATGTTAATTTGATGACAACAGCCAATTATTCAATCAACAGTCTGTATATATCATGGTCTCTTTTCAGTGTTCTTTGTCTGATGAAGCGACAGTTTGTGGTCGCGAAAACGCTTTCTCATTTTTATTTTTATCTTTTAATTAGAGCTTTTGGTTGTGTAAGTTGAGTGCATTTTTATATACAGTTATTTAATATTTTTGTAGCGTATTTGCAAGATGTTTTCAGGAATGTACTTTATGATTTCTTCGTGTTCCTTTTTTTTTATGTCTGGAGGCTATTATGAAGAATACCTGCCTTTATCAGTAGAAAATGGAAAAGCATTCAAGGTGAAGGGAGTATATTGCTTTTTTATCAAGTAATTTTGACTGTAGTTGGTATGTAGCTGATAGTATACCTGCACAAGGCCAGAGTGTGCCTCTGTACTGCAACTGCCTAGCTTCAAGATCTCCTGTTACATGCTGCAACTGTGTTTCATTATGGATGTGTTATGCAGATACACAGTTCACAGGCTTAATAAATGACATTTGCAGTTACATTAGTCATACGGCATATTAGGTGTAGAATAACAAGTGTGCTATTCCTTTAAGAAACATTTCTATAGTCTGTGTGTGTGTATAAATTCCAAGCACGTGTTATCTTCAATGCCATTTTGAAGGTACAGCCAGAGTTTTAACATCTATGTGCATGATAGCTAGTTTCTTTATAAGTTAAAGTTACTTAACTTCATTTATGATGTGTTTGTATATAATAAAGCTGCTTGAACAAGGACCCACAATGTTCGCCTGTTTCTTCCTGACCTGGTGAACGAGATGGTGTCAGAACCAGGATGGTGAAGACTACTCTTCAGAGCCACAAGGTGGAGAGGTAATGACAAAGGCAAACTAAGTGAATTGAAAGCCAAAAAGGGCCAGCAACAAGTTAAAGGTAAAGAGAGTATGCACAAAAGATTTATTTATTAAAAGAGATAAAACAGAGCATTACAAGGGCTCAAAACATATTACTAAGCAAACAAATAGCACAGAAACATTTATTAAGCAAAAGAGAAGCATAAAAAAGCTCATTAATCAAACAAAATGTTTGAAACAAGGTTATTTGATAAAATGAGCATGTTTAAAGAAAAATGAGCATGTCTAGAGTTAAAATGAGCACAAGAAAGTACAATGGGCATAAAAAGAGATTAAATGAGCAAAACAAATATAACAGAAGGGGCAAAAAGAACACATTGAGCATAAATAAAGCAAGGTGACTACATGTGTTTTGGTAAATTACCTTGCTTTGGCATAAATTACTAATTTGCAATGACTGAAGCCTTGAATTGCGTAACTAAAGTCATTCAAAGTGTCTCAAAGTGTGTAAAAGTGTTTACAGAGTGTTTCTTGCACTGTAAAAAAGTATTTGGCAAAGTGCAGCCATTTTGGGAAATTTCAATGTGCTGTGTACTGTTATTTGCAAAGTGAAGTTATTTTGAAGTGTTTCTCACTCTGAGCTTCTTCTGCCCGGCTCATTCGCAAAGTATAATTACTTCAAAACAGTTTATTCACAAATTGCAATTACTTCAAAATAGTTTATTTGTAAAGTACAGTTGCTTAGAAATGTCTCTTGCCCTCAGCTTCTATTGACCAGTTTATTCACGTTATGCAGTTATTCGAAAAGTTTCTTAAAATTATAATAAATTACTTTTACAGTCAAGTGATTTCAAGATAAATGGCTCACACAGTAAAATAATTTCAAAACAAGTGACTTTGCAGTAAAGTGATTTCAGAGTATTACAGTGCCGAGGAGACTTATTTCATAATACAGAGGCTTATTGTGCTATTGCAAGTACTAGCATACATTTCAAGCACATGTGTATGTATAAGTGCATGTGTTTGTGCATATTTGCAAAAGTCTTCATTAATTATGTTAATATAGCAAATAGATTTTGCAAGACACAACCACTTGTATTTGATCAGAATATTGCAGAATATTTGAAGAAGAGTATCATATATTTATACAAGCAGCTTATCCTGACAAAGATGCACACACCAGGGCATTCATTTTGCTAAACCTAGCAGGGTCAGAGGCCATTGAGAGTGTTCATTTCTATATGCACCAGCAGGATATGAAGGTGAAGGACAAATGTTTCATATTGTTGTGCAGGCTGAATCAAGGGAAGACCCCAAGTGCAAATTCAGAGAAATATGTAACCCCCCCAGACTAATGTTACATTAGAGAGGCATTTGTTTTACACGAGAGATCAAAAGTAAGGGGAAACTTTTGCAGCTTACATCACTGACCTAAGAAACAAAGCTAAAACATGTCAGTTTGGTGATTTAAAAGATGAGTTGGTAAGACAGACTCATGTGTGGTATTAAAAATGCTGCTGTGAGAAACATTTTGCTTCGTGACAGTGACTTGATGCTGAGCAAAGCTATTGAGATTTGCAAGATCCATGAAATTACAGAGAGGCACACAAGTATGCTTGCTAGTGATAAGGGCATGTTTTCAACAGGCACCAGAGCTAATGTAAGACAGCATTCAGTATGTGACATGCAAAAGCAGGCCTAAGCACATGGCAGCAGCAGACCCTGCAGGACTTCCAGGTAAAACCTGTAGTCTTGTAGCAATTTCCAAGACCAGTTCAGTTAAAGGAGCATCAGTGCAGAACCAAGGTTATCCAGTGCAGAACAGATGCTGCTCAGTACAGTATAAGGGTGAATCAGCAAAACCCGAATCAAGCTTTATTGTTAACTGTTGCAATTGTGGTGCCAACAAAGAGTCCAGAAGAGAAAAGTGCATAGCATTTGGTCAGCAATGTCACAAATGTAAGAAATTGAACCATTTTTAAAGATGTTTTAAATCAAATAGGCTTAACACACTTACAAAGAAGGGTCACTCCAAAAGGCAAGTTGATAAAGTAAACCTGTAACAGTCCACTTTCTATGTAGATGGTGTGTCAGTGACTGGTGAAAAGGTTGATGCAGTAGATTTATTGGCAAGAAAGTAAGTGTTTTGTACTGTTTGGATCAATGGTAAATTCACCAAGCTCAAAGAAGACACTGGTTCAAAGTGTAATGTTATGTCTGCAGATACTTTTGCAAGGGTCAGAGCTGGTGAACAACTAAATGTGACTACTTGTGCAAAACTTGTTGGTTATGGAAGTGAATAAATTCAAACTGAAGGCTCAGTAGTACTTTCATGTTATGTGGCCAAGAACTGTTATAGCCTATTATTCTATGTAGTTCTGTGCAGTCATTATTGGGTCTCAGAGACAGTTTAAGAATAAATCTGCTTTCTTTTACCAAAGAAGTTCATCAAATAAGCACTTGCCCAGTTCCAGCTTCACTAACACATTATTTTTCAGAGTATGCTAATGTTTTCGATGACTAGTCGGGCAACCTTCCAGTGGTGTATTCTATGAAACTAGACCCAGAGATCAGTCCAGTGGTCAGACCATCAATAAGCATTCCCATAGCCATGCAGCATAAAGTCAAAGGTCAGTTGGATAAAATGGTGCAACAAGGTGTAATTTGTCCAGTTACAGAACCTACTGAATGTGTGTCATCCATGGTAGCAGCTCATAAAAAAAGGTTCAGATGAAATCAGAATATGCTTTGATCCAAGAGATTTGAACAAAAGATTGAAGAGACCACATCATCCTAAGTGTACAGTTGAAGTCACAGCCCTGATACCAAATGCCACTTCTGTCTTGGATGCAAAGACTTCATTTTGGCAAGTGATGCTTGATTGCAAATTCACTACTGACTACATTCAGTACCCCATTTGGAAGATATAGATTCCACAGGATGCCATTTGAAATAAATTCTGCAAGTGAAAATTTTTAGCACAGAATGGAGCAAATTTTTACGGGTTATCCTTGTGCCATAATAGTAAATGATATATTAATCGGAGGCAATGGTGAGACAAAGCATGACAGAAATCTTAAGAGAGTTCCAGACAGAGCATGTCAAGTGAAGTTAAAGCTCAATCTTCTGAAGTGCAAATTCAGACTACCAGTTACATATGTAGGTCATTTATTTACAAGTATTGTTATGAGACCAGACCCATCCAAGCAAGCAGCCATTCTTGAAATGCCAGCACCAGATCATGTGAAAGCTCTACAATGTTTTCTTGGTATGGTCAACTATTCAGGCAAGTTTATACCAGACTACAGTGAACTGACAGTGCCTTTGAAAGAGCTCACATGTACAAATGTTACATGGTCATGGCTAGAACAGGACCAGAAAGCATTTGAAGTTCTTAAGCAGAAAATTGCTGCTCTGTCAACATTAAGGTACTATGATATTAGCAAACCAGTAACTATTTCCTGTGATGCTTCACAATTTAGTATAGGTGCAGTTATTCTTCAAGAAGACAGGCCAATAGCCTATGTGTATCTAGAACACTTACCCAGACTAAGATTTAGTATGCTCAAATAGAGAAGGAACTTTTGGCAATAGTGTTTGCAAGTTCCAAGTTTCATGATTATTTATATGGTTGAGATATCCAGATTGAACCTGATCACCAACCTTTGGTTACTATTTTAAAGAAGCCTATGCATTCAGCTCCAGCAAGATTGCAAAGAATGATGCTCAAATTGCAAAAGTCAATTGTTCCAGAAATTTACAAGAGAATGGGACTTGTTATTAGTAGTCCAGAGTATCTGCAATCAAATGGACTTGCTGAACATACAGTACAGAGTGCAAAGCAGTTACTTGAGAATTCAAAGCATGATGATTCCGATGTTTTTTTTTAATTTACTCAGAAACATACCCTGTAATGATATACTTGGGTCACTTGCTCAGAGACTTCTATCCAGGCAAACCAGAACAACATTGCCTATCAGTTCTAGTTTATTGAGGCCTAAAGCTAAACACAACAAAGCCATTAGAGCCCAGTTATTTCAAAACCATTCTTTTCAAAAGTCCAGCTTTGACAAATTGAGCAGATGTCTTTGTCCATTGAAAGAAGGAGAGACAGTGAATATACAATGAAAGGTTTCAACCAGATTGGTCAAGTAACGAGTATATGTGCAGAGCCGAGATCCTATTTTGTTAAATCCAAGGGTGTAGAGTGCAGGAGAAATTGAAGACATCTTCTTCCTGTAGCAGAACTGACATCACAGCATTGTTCTTATGACAAAGGTTCTAACTCTCAGAGCAATCCAAATGATATTCATGTCCCAAAATGTGTCTTGACCCCTGATACTGTTCCAGCAGATGGTCCCAAGGTTCCTAAGACTGAACAGTCAACAGAGACAATTACAGTTGCTAAACCAGATCCCAGAATTCATGTCACACAATATGGTCACATCTCAAACCCCAGTGTGAAATACACAGCAACTTGGACATAGTTGTATATATGTACCTAGCTTCGTATAATTAATTGCATGATGAAAATTATTCCTGTGTAAATTGCATATTTTTTAATTCCAATGACAATGCCTGACTCGTTTCACAAATAGGAGGGATGTAGAATAACAGTTGTGCAGTACCTTTAAGAAGCATTAAAGTCTGTGTGTGCATATAAATTCCAAGCACATGTTATCTTCAGTGCCATTTTCAAGGTGCAGCCAGAATGTTAACATCTATGTGCATGATAGCTAGTCTGTTTATAAGTTAAAGTTACTTAACTTCATTTATGATGTGTTTGTATATAATAAAGCTGCTTGAACAAGAACCACAACATTTGCTTGTTTCTTCCTGACCTGGCAAACAAAATTAGCTATAGAATGTATTTTTGACATTACATGTTATAAGAGATGTACAAAGGATTGTAGTGATAGCAGTGGTCTTCACATGCCCACAAGCAGGAAACAGGATATAGTAATTGTGTAGTCTGGCATGGTTGCAGGGTGAGCTAGACCCATCTGCAACAGTCGTCTGATAGATTGATAATACCCATGTAGAGGCCTTACCTTTGTAGGCATAGCACTAATCTGCCATACAGCATATCTGCAAACACGCGCACACACACACACACACACACACACACACACACACACACACACACACATCTTATATGGCTGTGTCAGTGGCATGTCCCAGCCACTAAGCCCCCACTGGTCCCAGTCTTCCCCTTTGTGTTCAGCTACAGGTTTTCCACCCTAATTAGTGCAGCAGAGGGCAGGCGATCCAAGCATATAGTTCCTTAAGGTCTTTTTTTTTTAGTTGGTGCGGTGGTTAGTGCAGAGGCCTTATGGTGCTCACATTCCTTTTCATCTCTTAGCCAGTGTGTCATCTATATGGTTCTCAAGGGGTGCTACAGATTCCTCCCCTTTCCCATAGACATGCAGTAGGTAAACTGGCTGTCCATCAAACTGCCCATTAGAGTGCATGTCATTTGTAAGATCCCGATTAGGATTATTTTTTCATTCTGAGTACTCATAGTGGTAGGTTTCAGCTTACCTGCAACTCTACACTAGATAAGGAAAGTTCTGGTGAATGAATGAATGAATGAATGAATGAATGAATGAATGTTACTATTTAGGATCTGCTGAGTAAGTGGGAATGGGGGAGTAGTAGATGACCATATCATCACCGCAGACATATTTAGTGCATACTGTTAACAGTATGTAGCCTGTTTATAAAAAGGGCTAAACGTAGTGGGGCAAAGACTGACCATTGTCATGAGTACAGTGGGTGACTGCAACAACACTCTGCATCATGCTTAATCAAGAGTTACTGATATGCGGTTCTGTGCAAAGAAATGGTTATGGGACATTGTAACAGTCGGGTCCAGCATAGGGCTTCACCCTTCTGACATTGAAGTTGTTCATTGGTATTGATGTCTTTTTTTTTCTTGGTGATTTAGCCTCCGTGTCTGCTGACCATCAATACTCCTTCTGTCTGACTATGACCTATGAAGGAAGGTCATCCCCAGATCCGCTAGGGTAAGAGCCATCTAGAGGGGATATAATTCAGGCAGCCATTACAGTTGCTTGTGCCCTTGCTAGCATCCCAGTTATAAGGATATTTCTATATTTAGATTAGCCACTCTCCTGGGTAGTGGAACATGTCACCTGACTCAAAATATGACCATATGGTCATCATAATCAAACTGGGTTGCAGGCAAGGCTTTATCTCTTTATGCTGACTGAACTGTTACATAGTGTTTGATACTCACTGAAAATGGGCAGTGGCTCCTCTTATCTGTGAGTGAATTGGATATGGGAGATGGGCTGGTACCAACCACCTATGTGTTAATAGTGAAAGCATCAACTTAGCAATGTTCATTACAGTGCAGTATACCAAACTTCACTGTATGTTTGAAGTGAAGGACTGACTAAGGCCCACCTGCATATCTGTCCTTCCTGTCATCTCTGGTCTACTACTGCAACAATGTGCACAATAAGGTATGTCTCTCAATGTATGCTACAGCCATATTTTAATATGTAATAATATGCATGCATGGGGAGGTTACAGATGCAGATGTGTGTGGGCAGACAATGATGTCATGAGTGTTCATTATTTCATAACTTCCACTGGTGAAGGGTCCACTCCAACAGCACAAAAAAACTGATGATAATGATTAACATGCAAGTGACATTTTGATGATATGGGAACTGTATGCAACGTACAAGAGGGCGCATTCATATCAGCCTCTACAGAGGCCCCTGTTCAGGCACAGGTTGAGCACACAGCCTCTGCAGTGCGTGACAGGTATCTTGTACCTGAGAGTTTCCTCATGGGTTGCACCTACATCTCAATTACACCCATAATCGGAAATGTACCACTGTCTCTGAGGTGTGCATGCCAACCATAAGACGTAGTTGTGTGTGGGAGGGAGGTTAGACGATGTAATGACTCCAGGACCATCCCTAATATGGCTGTGACACTTGACATAAATTTGATACAAATGGCTGCTTCTCACAGGATTATGGAGGTGGTGAGTGTGCTCCATTGTGTGTGGGAGGATGTACATCAGCTGCATAGTGACATGGAGACTAGAAAAAGGAGCTCATATGATGAGGTTGTTGTTGGAAAATGTTGTCGCCATTGCTGCCTCAGTGAAACAAATGATAACCACCATCCGATCTTCCTCTGAAGGCCGTGCAGACCATAGCTTGTTTGAGGGCTCAGATGTGAGGACATTGGCCACAGACCATGCCAAGTCAGACTAAAAAGACTTATTGGAACAACATCACTGCCACCTGTGGACACACAGCATACATAGCCACATGCAGCAACCACACTTGTGAGAAGTGGTGTTCCTCCAGCTTAACATCTGAAATGCCTCCTTAAGCTGCACATGTACTTTCCTATAGTTCTCTCTTCACTTTCACCAGTGGGCACAAGGCCTGCCCCCTCAGCTTTCAGGCATTATTCAGGTCATGGGCAATGGCCCTAATCAGAACTAACATGCAGTATACCCCATCAGTGCATGCAGACACACACACACAAACACACACAATCTCATAGTTTTACATCTTCCCTGTTCTTCCCTGCCATGGTCTGCATCAACCACAACACCTTGATTTAACATTGTGGAAACTGCCAATGGTTTTACTGTGGTAACCTAAGCCTACAATTGGAGCGTATGATCCTTAATTCCCTCTACAACCTCCCACCCTCAAACAGTAGGTGGCTGCCATGTTCACCTCATTGAATCTATCCCATTTCACAGGGTTGCAAACACCTGTCACTGTGTTCCCCCAGCTGTACAAGTGATGATAACTATTCTCTATCCTCCACTTGGTATGTGTTGGTATAGTGATGTCTGATGCACAGTGTGGCCAGTCCGTGCACTAATTTGCATAGCTTGCATAGGACAACACAAGTACTAGTTTTATTCTGTGTAGTCTGTATTAAGGCCCATAGCTGTGGACCAGAAAATGCTTCTTTGCTAGTGCTGCAATGTATTGTGTCCATCGCAGCTGTGGTAATGCTGCTGCTGTACACTCCTCATTTGATTCTCCACCCTGCCCTTCTCCTGGTGGTACAACTAGAATGGAAGACCCTGCCATAATGATCATCTGTGGCTTCAGCTGTTTACACAATTCTATGTTGTGTAACATGGTACATACAACAAAGATCTTGCAGTATACACACACACACACACACACACACACACACACACACACACATTTTATAATATATATATATATATATATATATATATATATATATATATATATATATATATATAGATAGAGATATCTCTTTCTCTACATCTATATTTGTGTTTGTATATGTAAGCATATAGATATAGATACAGATATTTGTGTATGTAGATATAGATATTTGTGTGTGTTTGTGTGTACAGATCAATAGATAGATACATATTGGAGGAATGACTATGAGGATACTAGGTTTGGTATACATGTGTTTAGTCAACACAATTTGGTCAACTAAGCAGATGGGTGACAAGGGTGCAAGATCACAGAATTCTCATGGTTGGGGAATATGAGAATAGGCCATTTGCCTGATACTGTGTTTTCTCTGACATAGTATATGTAATTGGCATGGGGTGTTGGGCGTGCAGGGAGTCTTGCTCCCCCCACCACAGAAACCATTTTCTTTTCTTTTTTTCAGTAATTTTAATTTTGCATGCACCAAGGTCAGTGCTAGAAGCATGCATAAAATGCTGTTGACACTTGTGTTGTTGAAGTTTTCTGGTCAAAGTTAAGGACGTCAGCATTTTGGTCTTGGACACACACACACACACACACACACACACACACACACACACACACACACACACACACACACACACACACACATATATATATATGTGCTTAGATCTAGGACTGTTGAACAAAAGTACAACAGTCCGAATCCACTATTACTGAACACACTTTAACGAAAGCACTTTCACTAAAGTATGTTAAAAAAAAACATTAAATCTACTTTTACACAGGGGGGCAAGCCCCCCCTGCACCCCCCCCTACTTTAATATTCTCACTCTGAGATTCTGAGATTGCACTACAGTGGGGAAAAGGGAATTTTCCCTTATCCGCACCATAGTATGACCGGCACAACAGGCATACTTACGTGAAAATGCAGCTTCAGTGAAAAGCATTTTCACGTAAGTATGCCTGCCCATTCATGATTCGGTAAAAAGTGCATTCGTGCAAGAGTCTTAGACCCATATATATATATATATATATATATATATATATATATATATATATATATATATATAATATGTGTGTGTATATTCATATATATGGACTGTGTTGCAAAATCATTCCTAGGGTGGCTAGACAACTAAAGCATCTCTACAGTAATCCAAAAGCATGCACCATTACTTTTCAGGTTGGTTCAGATTTCTAGATTATCTGTGTAAATAGGACATTGACTCCATAATATGCTAGTTGTGTGCTCTGGTCATTCTCTAGTGCTGTAGAGCATTGCCTGCAACACAAAAAAAGTTATGTGTTGCCTGCTGCCTACTTGCATGGTACCTGTATGTATATACCTGACCATCTAACACATGTGCACCTACGAAGCAGATGGTCTTGTGAGAAATCCCTCAAGGGAACCTTTTGCATTTGCTAGACATGTTTGCAAATGTATGATTCATGTGCACTGTCTTGGTAGTGTATGAACACATAAATAATGCTCTGGATATTAAGGACCACCTGGCATTTGCGGAACTGGAAACACTTATTGTTGATGTACTGCTGACTTTCTGGATCATGTGTAGACTTGACACCAACATCTATGCAATCTATGGATCCCAAGACCCCAAAGAAATGGGCTATGTCATAAAAGGCCTGCAAGCTCTTTGTTCATCTCCTCTGATCAGGAGAATAAGACATGCTTCTCCACATGTTGTAACATTATAGGGAGGAAATGGTTTAGGATCAGTTGATGTCTGTATTAATCTTACTGTGTCCCTCATAGGTCACTGGAAGATTCATGTAGCTGAGGTGGGTAAGGGTGCACATGCCTTTGTCTCCACAGCAAGAGACCTAACCCTCATCCCCTTGATTTTACTTGGGACTGCACATATCACGTCAGTTCCTTACTGTATCTCTTTCCATTAAAAATATTCCACAAGCTGTTGATCTGTGAGCTGTTGGTATATTATAATGCTCTGTTGCTCTCCTCCCCCATTATCATTTTCCCCTCCCTCATCTCCACTAGGAAACTCCCAGCACTCCCTCTCTACCATACTTTTCCCCTCCCTCCCACTACCTACCACCTCCCCAGAGTTTACATATAGACACCACTACCTTCTTGGCGCCATTTCTTTTGAACTCCTGACTAGGATTCACCACCTCACTCTCCCCACTGGGCTGGTAACGCGGTAGTGCTGCTCGTTCACCCTGGGTATGTTATTATGCTTTTTTAGATAAAAGTGTTTCTTTCCACTGCTCTGTTGTTGTATGCAAAAAATGATTGTTTAATTGTTTACATGTACTTGTTCTGGCAAATGCTCCGAGAGTAATCTAAGTATCTGTCTGTTCATTGCCTGTTAAATAGCATTCAGTGCCTGTTTTATAGAGTTTTCACCAATCTAATGCACTGTTGTTATTGGGGATAAAGACATTAAGTACCAGTGTATACTCCGTTCACTAAAATGTGATTTTCCTCTGAGAAACCTATAAAAAAGACTAGATACTGCTTTGTTCAAATACTTTCTAATTAAGCAAACGCTCCAATGTTTATTTCAGACTACTGTCTGTTATTGCATGTTTAATCACGCATTTTCCAGCACATATTGTTCACTCTGCTGGCCAAAATGTGTTCATGCACATGTAGTTAACTACTAATTTTGGAAACTGCATGGCTTTATTTGTTTTGCGCCCTGAACCACTCTGTTGTTAGTCTTCAGCTCTGCCGATACAAACGGGTGCAGCTTTCTCATCCTCCTTTAACTGGTCCCTGCATTCTGCAACTGTGTGGGAGCACGCCCATTCCTTGGTGCATAGTAGCAACCACATTTCTCATCTCATTCCTTGGTGCATAGTAGCGACCATATTTCTCATCTTACATTGGGGCCAAAAAGAGGTATGTAACCTGCAACCTTCTTCTGTTGCTTGTAACCTGTACCTAAGGTGTTTGTGAGCACTGTGAGTCCTTCTCTACTTCCTATCCTAATTTAGAACGCCATTATTCAAGGCACTGTACTGCAGCTGCTCCAGAGCATGCTTATTCCTGCTTTCCTCTATCAAAGCGCCTTACAACAGAACAGAGTAAGCATAATAAGTGCTCCTGTAGCATACTTTCCTCCCATTTACCATAATCTCGAACCACTCTGTAGCACAAACACCACTAAATGTATTTCACCCTCAATCCAGGATACTTTTCCTCCCCTATAAGGCACGTCATTGAGCCTTTAACACCCTATTTTACCTAACAGCCAGTATCTAATACTGCCTAGCCTCTTTTTACCTAAAAGCCAGTATCTAATACTGCCTAGCCTCTTTTTACCTAAAAGCCAGTATCTAATACTGCCTAGCTACTTTTGAATTGTTGGGAGTTATATATTCCCTACCCAGC
This sequence comes from Protopterus annectens, assembly GCF_019279795.1. NCBI lineage: Eukaryota > Metazoa > Chordata > Ceratodontiformes > Protopteridae > Protopterus > Protopterus annectens. Next base: position 729,016,509 of record NC_056736.1, on the reverse strand, counting down.
TGGTTTAACTGGTTTGTGATAAACTGCTAAGGATTTTTCTTTCTCTCACACACTGACTGCCTTTCAAAAATTGCATATTTTTCAACTCCTGCTTTAAGACATAGCCATGCTTTGTTGAAATTGCTTTAGACTTTGCTTTGAAATTGCCTTACTTTGCTGAAATTGCTTCTGACTTTGCTTTGAAATTGCCTAGCCATCCTTTACACACTGTATAGAGGGAAAATGCATATATAATCTGTTGCAAATATATTAGTCTGCACATCTAATTTGTTTCAATTGTATTAGTCTGCCTGAACTTGCTGTTGTACCCCTGTATTAATCTGCTTCTCACACCATATTTTTAAAATGTATAACTGCATTTGTCTTCAGACTGTTACTAGTTGGGTGAGGTAATACTAAGATTTGTCTGTTGCTCTCTCTCTCTCTCCTTGTCTTTCTCACTGCTCCCCTTTTTTCATAGTTGTTCTAAATTACTTTTCCCTCTAATTTAACCCTCCCTCACTTTTATACTCTTCTTCCAGACCTACTCCTCGGTTCTGTTCCTCACACTTCCCTCCAAATCTACTCCTCCTCCTATACTGTAGTTCATTCTTTCCCCCACCTCCTCCCTTCTCCCTATATTTACATTTGTTTGTCTTTCCCCTCTCTTTTACAGCACTCCTCTCCTGAGGGTCCATCTCTACCTCCTGAATTACACGGTCTTCCACATAAAGCTAAGTCGGCCCACCTGGACTTTTCCTGCTCACTAATTTGGGCTTACCCAAAAGGAATCCTCAGTGTGGAATCCCATACCTATATTGTTCTCAATAAATGTATGTAGCCTCACTACAACTCAGTTATCAAAATATCCTCATATGCTAGCCTGTCACTCAGTGTGTGTGACTCAGCAGCCTACCACAGACCATAAAGATCCCCCTGTAATCTCACTACCTCTAGCCTCCCACCCCTAAATTTAAATCCCACTAAAGACTTACCCTCTCTTTCACTCCTCACCTCTACTTTTTTTCATACCTCAGTCTCTTAGCTATCTTGCCCCATTCTAGTTAACCCATTACCTCTATGGCTGCAAACTCTCCACTCACCACTAGGTGGCAGCACCTTCCCACCTTTTGCCTACTCCTACTCTATTTTAAAATAACTTTTTCTTCTCCTCTTGTTTTTTGTCTTTTTCTCCTTCTCCTTTCCACCTTCATCTCGCAGTTTCCAATAAAGCTTACTATCCCATACCTTTACTCCTCTCCCCCTCTTTTTTTATATTATTCCCTCTTCCCCAAAGTTGCTCTATTCACTACCAATTTTACCCAGCTTTACTGTATTTTCTCACTTACTTCAGCTCCTACCTGCAGTGGCTGACACTTTTTCAGCAGGACTCTTCTGCTCTGTTGCTCTATCCCGCTCCATTCGCTCCGCTCCCCTACCCTGCCCCCAATTTCCACCCACCCCCAGTGCTCCTACATTTATTGCCATCCCATGCTCCCTCCCCTTTACAATCACCCAATCCCACCACAGCATAACTCCTCCCTCTCCACCCAACTCACCCTACCCTATACTCCTCCCCCATTCCACCTGCCCTGCCTACTTCCCTCTAACCTCCATATTCCTACCTCCTCTAAACAAACTTCAACCACAAATGTCTTCCTTTACTTCCACAATTCTTACCCCCACAACTTCTACTCCTCATACTTCTTCCTCTATACCATACCACCTCTTATACAAACCTCCATATATACCCCCCACCTCCACCTCCTTACCCCAACTATTCAAATCACTTCTACAACATCTCTGCCTCTCTCACCACTATCCACCCCACCTCTCTATTAACTTTAAAACTCTTCCAAATCCCCTCAAATTTATACAAAGCTAAACCCACATCCCACCCCCCATCCCTAACCAAACTAATTCCTAAAAAAACGTATTCATCTTCCTCATACCTCTTCTTAGCAGGCGACATTCATCCTAACCCTGGACCAATCACCTCTCAAACTAATAACCATAGCTCCAACAACAAACCTATTCATAAAGACCTCAAATTCCTCACTATCAATGCCCAAAGCTTAACAAATAAAACTACCCTGTTTCATGCCTGGATCAACCATAACTCACCAGACATAGTAGCCATCTCTGAAACCTGGATAAAACCACACATAACTGACTCAGAATTCCTTCCCCCCAGATTTCAATGCCTCTGATCAGACCACCTAAATAAAAGAGGTGGTGGAGTAGCACTAATTTACTCTAATCGATTATCTATTACTCCCTTCCCAAATCCTAGCCCATCCTTTAACAATGCTGAACTAGTGATTGGCATGCTAAAATTAAATAACCAAAAAAGTATCTGTATCATCTCCCTTTACATTCCCCCTGGTAATAACACCAATACCTTAGAAGACTTCCTGTCCTGGACCTATACTAATATTAAACAAGAAACTTACATAATGGGAGATGTAAATATTGACTGGCAAAAAATCATAGACCCCAATCCCACCTTATCAAGTAATCTCTTCAGCTTTACTCAACCTATTTGCACCATCACCAGGCCCAACAAGACCAACCGCCCAGGCTCCATCCTAGACTGGATACTAGTGTCCCACCCAAATAAAACCACTATATTTGGTGTGACTCCCGATCCATTAGGAGACCACCTCCCTGCTTTCACCCACAGAGCCACTTCCTCTTCCCCATACTCCACCCACTTCCTACAAACCTGTAACCTAACTAACTTTAACCCCTCTACCTTCTCTGACTCCCTTAAGCTCACAAACTGGAACCCACTAAAAACCTTACCTCTAGATGAAGCCGTAGACTTCTTCAACTCTACATTCCTTCCTGTCCTAAACTCCCTAGCTCCAACATGAACCAAAAGGGTTAAAGCAAAAACAGCCCCTTGGCTTACAAAAGCCACCAAGAAAATTATGCAACAAAGAGACAAATCTTGGAAAGCTATCACCATCATAAACAGCCTGAGCTGTTACCAAAATACAAACAGTTGTGAAACCTAGCCAAAAACAAGCCATTAAAGACAAAAAATCCTATTACAACCACCTACAAATAAATCATACAAAGAACCCCAAACAATTCTGGAACTCTATAAACTCCCTTCTCAAGCTTGGTATCAGAAATAACCTTTGTCCTGACACTAGCAAATCTGACCAAGAAATCGCCAAACTATTTAACACCTTCTTCACCTCTTCCATTGTTGAGTTGACCAAAACCTTCCCCAATAACATCCCCCTACCCACCTCCTCCCTAGCTTCCATCCCACCTCCTCCCACTCCCCCTATTTTCTAACTTAAACCTGTATCCACCAACCTCATAAAAAAACTTCTCTATAAACTCAAACCTTGCACCATTGCTCCTGACAACATTCCCTCCTCCTTCTTAAAAATTGCCTCTGACGGTATGGCTCTCCCTATCAGCATCCTGATCAATAGATCGCTACTTGAGTTATATGTACCAAAACTATGGTGTTCTGCTTTTATTCTCCCACTCCACAAGGGTGGCAAAAACTGTAACTTCTCCAACTTCTGCCCCATAGCTATCCTCTCTCCCATCTCTAAACTTCTCGAAAAATGCATTCACATACAGCTCATGCCATTCCTAACTGAACATCAACTGCTCTCTCCTACCCAACACAGCTTCTGCCCTGGACACAATACCAACACAGCCCTTCTCTCCTTTTTACACTCTATCAACTCAGCCCGAGACTCTGGCAACTTAGTTTCATCTATTCTATTAGATTTATCTAAAGCTTTCAACACCATCTCTCACACCCGTCTTCTAGACCATCTATCCAACCTTAACATCTCCCCAAAAACTCTTTCCTGGTTCTCCAGCTATCTTTCTGACAGGTCCCAAGCAGTAAAATGGGGCCAATCCTCTTCCACCTTCCTTCCAACACCCACAGAAGTTCCCCAAGGCTCCATTCTTGGCCCTCTGCTATTCAACATCTTCATTAATGATCTCCACAATGCCATTCCAAACACCAAAATTGTCCAATATGCAGACGACTCTACTCTGATCTGCTGTGCCTCCAACCAATCTGAACTTAAATCTCTAACTCAATCTGCCTTTTCAACCACTGAAAAATGGATGCTCCAAAACCACCTCTCACTCAACGCTAACAAAACAAAAATCCTCCTATTCACTCCCTCCAAAGCCATTACCATTGATAAAAACTCATTTCAAATTACCAGCCTCAACAACTCTATCATTGATATTGTTCCCTCTGCCAAACTCTTGGGGGTCACTATTGATGAACACCTAAAATTCAACACCAATATCCAACTTAACATCAAGAAAACCCACATAAAACTTGGCCTACTCTACAGGAATAATCACTTCCTCTCTCCCTCCACTAGACTGACCCTGGCCACTACCTATCTTCTCCCATCTCTTCTATATGGCGCTCCACTACTTACTAATCTATCTTCCACTCTCCCCTCCAAACTAGAAGTATGCTACAACAAAATCTCCAGGTTTGCCACAAAAGCAAAAGCCTTATCTCACCACTGCTCCTCCCTACTAACTCTAAACTGGCTTGAACTCCCAAATCAACTAGACTTCCTCCAAATTGTCTCAGTCCACAAGTTAATATTTCAACCCACCAGCTGCCCTTCTTTATCTAATATCTTCATACCTTATAGCCCCCCAAGACTCCTTAGATTCACTCATCAAAACCTTATTACCATCCACAAACCTAAGCGCCCTGCTGGTCAACTTTTACTCTCCCACACCCTAGCTAAAAAATGGAACTCCCTGCCCTCCACCTTGAGGGCCTGTGACAACTTAAACACCTTCAAAAGACTACTACACTCCTACCTATTTCTTCACAGAAAATGTAACTGCACTCCTCTCCCCTCACCTCCCAACCTTCCCTCTTCCTTTTCCCCTGGCTAACCTTCTTCCCTTCTAAACCTCTCACTTATACCAAGGCTATAAACTATAACCTATCTCCACCCATCCCCTCATCCTATGCTTCTCATCCCTTCCTTCATAATTACTTTCTAGCATATTAGCCACTAAGTATTCCATACCTTTTCTTTCTAATACCTCACCTAGTATAAAAAAGTGTACAACTACATATTGAATGCAATTTATATGAATCTTTTCCTATTTCTATTTCAATTTGTTTATGTAACTTACAATGTGATACTTCTATATGTTATGTAAGTTGTTACATGGAACTTCACTGCTTAACCAAAATGAAAATTATAAAACTTTATGTAACTTGTTATGTGGAGCTTTTCTCCCCGGGCCTCCATTGAAAACGGGCTCTCGAGCCCAGTGGACCTCCCCGGTCACCAAACTAGAATAAATAAATAAATACTCTCCCATCCAGCTGGTGAATCTGGAAATCTTGAGGCAATGTTACAACTGCCTTATGTATACAGACCACCCTCTCCTCCTCCCAACAAGCTCAAATATATGTGAGAGATGCAACTATATAGCCAAACTGGAGGCTAAGCTCTCTCAACCCAGTACTGGCACAGCCTGTCAGGAGGAGAAGGTAACCACACACACAACAAATCCAGTCTCACATAGACCTATCGCATCAGCAAACCAAACACATAAACACACAAAAACATATTCGGAGTCTCTAAATAAAAATCTGCCTAAGCAGCAGAGACCTCCAAAGCAGACATCCAAGCAACACCTACCACGAAACAATATCCACGTAGCACATAGCTCACAAAGTCAGTGTGCCACACAGTCACAGCCCTTAAGGCTAAACAACACACCTAATACACTTGTAATAGGTGACTCTATTGTCAGAGACACTGACATCCCACTCACCAGGCTGAACAAGGAGAAGGTCACTGTAAGCTGCCTGTCGGGTGCCAGGATCCGCCACATAACACAAGCACTTGGGTCACTCCAAAGCAAGTACAAGTATGACTCCATCATTGTCCATGCTGGTGTGAATGACCTGAGACATATCTCCCTGGACTACATGAAAAAGGATGTACAGGAGCTCTTTGATCATGTAGCCCAGGCCGATATGGCCCTGACCTTGAGTAGCATCTTACCCTCACCAAGAATGATGCAACAGTATAAAGACAAAATGATCAATTTTAACAATTGGCTAAAGTATTGGTGTCATTCAAAGTGGATCCAGTGTCTGTCAGCTTGGGATGACATGCTCGACAAGCCACGTTGCTTCGTTAGGGATGGCTTGCACCTGACACCCCTGGGTTTTCAAATACTGGCTAAGGCTCTTGCCTCCCCCATAGTGCCTTTTTTAGGCAAGGCTCAAAAGATAAACCCACCCCCATAGACAACACAAAGAAAAAAAAAACTAATGGTAATGCTGCTCAATGCCAGAAGTCTAAACCTCAAGATGCATGCACTCGAGACTCTCCTCAGTATGGAGAATATCGATATCTGTGCAGTAACAGAAACCTGGTTCAATGCTCCCGAGAGCACCCCAGCACTACCAGGCTATACTTCATACCATGCTTTCCGGCTCCAAAATTTGGACCGAACTACAAAAGGAGGGGGAGTATCCATATTTATCAAAGATACCCACATCTCCAGGCTAGTGGCACTGCAGGAAGCTTCGGAGACCATCCATGTGCAACTAACAGTGGGCAAAACTGCCTTTCAGTTTGTAGCCTTCTACAGACCACCCTCCCAAACACAGGAACCTCACTCGGCTTTCCTGAGAACACTGGAGAATATGAAGGTCTCTCCAAACACTATTATATTGGGTGACTTCAACTACCCAAACATCGATTGGGAAAACTACTCAAGCCCAAACACCCTAGCCCAACAGTTCCTAGAATTTATAAACTCAAATGCTATGGAACAACTGGTCACCACTCCCACAAGAGAGGAAAACATACTGGATCTGGTCATCACCAACATGGGGTCTCTGTGTTCCACACCAGAGGTATACCCCTCATTGGTAAGATCAGACCATAAACAAATCTCACTGGTCATCCATATTCCATCCCCACCCCCAGCCAAGGAAACCACGGTGAAGAACTTCTCAAAAGCAAACTTCACACTTCTCAAAACTGAGGTGGAATCCTTCAAAACCCCCGGGCCAGTGGACAATATGGCCCAAAATGCAGAATCCTTTACAAAAACATTCTATGGACACCTACAGGAATGCATGGTTCATAGGTTCATATGTTCATAGGTTCATACTAGGCTATCTGCCCTAGGGCATTTATAAGCCTAGCCAGAGTTTGTGTGGCTTTCACCACCCCTTAGGATGAGAATACTATACCCATTAGTTTGCTGTGCCTCTGTCCAGCAGTGACACAGAGATGATTCCCGGGGTAAACCTACGATCTCCCATCCACTCGTCAAGATTTCTCTTGAACAGAGTCAGTGAGGGGCTCTGCCTCACATGGACTGGGATTCTGTTCCATAGTGTAGGGAGTCTCTGGGTGATGAATCTGTCCCTCCAGCACGTCCTATTTATATCCATGTTGAGGTTTAAGTCTCTTGCTCTCGTGGCTCTGGTGGATTTGGATTTTTTGAGGAGGAGCATGTACATTAATTCCGGGTTGGACATGGCCTTGTATGTCAGGCACAGATCACCTCTGAGCAGACGGTATGCGACTGAATAGAGCTGGAGTTTCTTCAGTCAGGCATCGTATGACATATGTTTGAGCCCCTTTATCCTTTTGGTGAGGAACTTTTGGGGTCTTTCCAACTGCTGCAGGTGTCGGGTAAGGTACATTCCGAATGGGGCGTTGTACTCAATCATTGGTCTGATAAGTGAAGAGTACAGGGGTACAATGACCTCTCCTGATCTCGATGTGAATCCCTTCATGATCAGGTGGGCAATGTAGAAGGTCTTCCTAACCACTTTGGCAATGTGAGTGTCAAAAGAGAGGTTACTGTCAACTTGGGTCCCCAGGTCCCTGATAACTTCTTCCGTGTTTAATGGATTACCACCTATGTGGTAATTAGGGGTTACCTTGTTTTTCCCAAAGGGTATGACTATACATTTTTTGGCATTTAGCTTAAGGCTATGGCTCTGGCACCAGTTATCCATTTCTATGAGACCTCTCTGGAGGATGTCTGTGTCTGATGGAGTGTCAATTATGCTGCCCAGTTTGCAGTCATCTGCAAATTTTGTCAGCCACAATCCCCCTATGTTTGCCTGCATTTCAGAAAAATAAATGCCAAACAAGAGGGGGCCCAGGACTGAGCCCTGTGGGACACCGCTCGTGACTGGCTTAGAGTCTGACATGGCACCAGCAACTCTAACCCTGTGTGTTTTGTCCTTGAGCCAGTTTGCAACCCATCTTGTGACATATGGGTTTACATCTAAGCTGGTGAGCTTTTCTATGATGCCCGAGTGGGGTATTGTGTTGAACACTTTTGCTAGGTCAAGGTAGGCTGTGTGAACTGCCTTACCCTCAACAATGGCCTTAGTGACTGTTTCGAAAAAGTCGACCAAGTTCAAGAGGCAGGATCTGCCCTTGACAAAGCCAAATTGGGTAGGATCCAGTGTCTGTAGGTCCCCAATGTCTTTATTTATGAGTTCCATTATGATCCTCTCCATAGCTTTGCAGACAAGGCTTGTCAAGCTTATGGGGCAGTAATTTCCAGGCTCCGTAGAAGCACCGCCTTTGTGGAGTGGGACCACAGTTGCCGTACGCCATTCTTTGGGTACGTATCCTGTAGTAAGGCTAAGATTAAACAGCAGCCTTATGTGTGGGTTTAGTTCCTCATTGAGTTCGTGTAGCTCACAGCCGGGGACACCGTCCGGTCCCATTGATGCTGTGTTTTTTGCTTTAGAGAGAGCAGCTCTCACCTGGGCATCTGAGATGTTTGGGAGGCTAGACTCTGGTGGGATAGATATTTCTCCTTTTGGTGGGGAGGGAGGGGAGAAATTTGCACTGAACCTGTCTGCCAGTATGTTGGCAATGTCTGTGGGTTCAGTGATTTTTTTATCATTTTGGACTAATTCTGAGCATATCTGGGAGTTTCCACCCAGGTTTCTAACATAGCTAAAGAAGGCCTTATGATTGTCTTTTGTGTCATTAGCGATTTTTCTCTCAAAGTTGGCCTTGGATGATTTTATGAGTGCTCATAGTTTTTTGCTAGTATTGATCAGAGATGCCTTCCCTTTTAGGGATTTTGCTCCGTCATGTAGTAGCTTTCTCCTCTTGTTGTAGCGTTTGTTTATGGCTGGGGTCCACCAGACCAGGCGCCTGCCTTTGGTGGAAAGGGTCTTGATTTTATTAGGGATTGCTTGATCCATACATTCCTGGAGGTGCTCGTAGAAGGCATTTGTAAGGGTTTCAGCAGCGTGGGTTGTGGTTTCCACTGGCTCGGGGGCCTTGAAGGATACCACTCCAGTCTTAAGAAGTGTGAAGTTTGCTTTTGAGAAGTTCTTCACTGTGGTCTTTTTTGCTGGGGGTGGGGGCGGGATGTGGATCTCCAATGAGATTAATTTATGGTCTGATCTCACCAATGGGGGATATACTTCCGGTGTGGAGCATTTTGTCCCCATGTTTGTGATGATCAGGTCTAGTATATTTTCTCCTCTTGTGGGAATGGTGACTAGCTGTTCCATAGCATTTGAGTTTATGAACTCCAGGAACCTTTGGGCTAGGGTGTTGTGGCTTGAGTAATGTTCCCAGTCTATGTTTGGGTAGTTGAAGTCACCCAATATGATGGTGTTTGGAGAGACATTCATACTCTCCAGTGTCTTCAGGAAGGCTATGTGGGTTTCCTGAGTTTGAGAAGGTGGTCTGTAGCATGCTGCAAACTGTAGGGCAGTTTTACCTATGGTTAATTGCACCTGGATGGTCTCCAATGCTTCGTGCATTGCCACTAACCTGGAGGTGTGGGTATCCTTTATGAATATGGATACTCCCCCTCCTTTTGTGGTTCGGTCTGGATTTTGGGGCCGGAACGCATGATATGAGGTATAACCTGATAGTGCTGGGGTGCTCTCAGGAGCCTTGAACTAGGTTTCAGTCACAGCACAGACATCGATGTTCTCCATACTGAGGAGGGCTTCGAGGGTGTGCATCTTGAGGTTTAGACTTCTGGCATTGAGCAGTATTACCCTTAGTTTTTCTCCATTTTTGTTTTCTAGGGCGGTAGGTTTATCATTTGAGCCTTGCCTAAAAAAGGCACTATGGGGGTGGCAAGAGCCTTTGCCAATATCCGGAAGCCCAGGGGTGACAGGTGCAAGCCGTCCCTTGCGAAGCAGTGTGGCTTGTCAAGCATGTCATCCCAGGCAGACAGAGATTGGATCCCCTTAGAATGACACCAGTAATTAAGCCAATTATTAAAGCTGATCATTTTGTCTCTGTATTGTGGCATCATTCTTGGTGAGGGTAGGATACTGCTCAGGATCAGGGTCATACCGGCCTGGGCTACATAATCGGAGAGCTCCTCTATGTCTCTTTTCATGTAGTCCAGGGAGGTACGTCTCAGGTCGTTCACACCGGCATGGACAATGACTGAGTCATACTTGTACTTGCTGTGGAGTGACCTGAGTGCTTGTGTTATGTGGCGGATTCTAGCGCCTGACAGGCAGCTTACTGTGATCTTTTCCTTGTTCAGTCTGGTGAGTGGGACGTCAGTGTGTCTGACTATGGAGTCACCTATAACAAGTGTGTCTGGCATTGTGTTTGGCCTTAAGGGCTGTGACTGTTTAGCACACTGACTTTGAGAACTATGTGTTGCATGTCTTATGCCTTGAGTTGGCAGTTGCATGCTATCCCAGATAAAACGAAGACTCACTCCTCCAAAGGCAGGAGACCTGTCTGGTGGACCCCTGCCATAAATAAGCTATACAACAGAAGGAGAAAGCTACTACATGACAGAGCAAAATCCTAAAAAGGGAAGGCATTACTGATCAGTACTAGCAAGAAACTACAATCCCTCATAAAATCTTCTAAGGCCAGCTTTGAAAGAAAAATTGCACAAGACACTAAAGATAATCACAAGGCCTTCTTTAGTTATGTCAGAAACCTGGAAGGCAACTCCCAGATATGCTCTGAGTTAGTGCAAAATGACAAAAAATTCACTGAACCCACAAACATTGCCAACATCCTGGCAGAAAGGTTCAGTGCAAACTTCTCCCCCCCAAAAGAGCAAATGTCTATCCCAACAGAGTGTAGCCTTCCTGAGATCACAGATGCACAGGTGAGAGCTTCCCTCTCCAAAGCTAAAAACACAGCATCAATGGGACCAGACGGTGTCCCAGGCTGCGTCTTACACGAGCTCCAAGAAGAACTAAGCCCTCATATAAAGTCACTGCTCAATCTCAGCCTTACTACAGGATATGTTCCCAAGGAATGGCGTACAGCAACAGTGGTCCCACTCCACAAAGGTGGTGCCACAACAGACACCAGAACCTATTGCCCTATAAGCCTGACTAGCCTGGTCTGCAAAGCTATGGAACGTATCATCATGGAAATCATAAACAAAAACACTGGGAACCTCCAGACACTGGATCCTACCCAATTCCACTTCGTTAAGGGCAGATCTTGCCTCTTGAACCTGGTCAACTTCTTTGAAACAGTTACCAAAGCCATAGATGAAGGGAAGGTAGTCCACACAGCCTACCTGGACCTCGCAAAGGCCTTTGACACAATACCCCACTCGGGCATCATAAATAAGCTCACCAGCTTATATATCACCCCCTATGTCACAAGATAGGTTGCAAACTGGCTCAGGGATAGAACCCACATGGTCAGAATAGCAGGTGCCATGTCAGACTCTAAACCAGTTACAAGTGGTGTCTCACAAGGCTCAGTCCTGGGACCTCTCTTGTTCGGTATATATTTCTCCGAGGTACAGGATAACACGGGTGGACTATGGCTGACCAAGTTCGCAGATGACTGCAAACTAGGTGCTATAATCGACTCTCTGACTGACACAAGCATCCTCCAAAAGGGTCTCACAGAGATGGATAACTGGTGCCAGAGCCATGGCCTAAAGCTAAATGCCAAAAAGTGCATAGTCATCCCCTTTGGAAAAAACAAAGTGCCCACAAATTATCACATCGGTGGTAATCCATTAAGTACAGAAGAAGTAATTAGGGACTTGGGGACCCAGGTGGATAGCGGTCTCTCGTTTGACAATCACATTGCCAGGGTGGTTAGAAAGACCTTCTATATAGCCCACCTTATCATGAAAGGGTTCACATCTAGATCAAGAGAGGTCATTGTGCCCCTCTATATCACTTATCAGGCCCATAACTGAGTACAATGCCCTGTTTGGGATGTACCTTACCCGACACCTTCAGCAACTGGAAAGACTCCAAAAGTATCTCACCAAGAGGATCAAGGGGCTCAAACAGATGCCCTATGCAGTTCGGCTAAAGAAATTCCAGCTCTACCCAGTTGCGTACCGCCTACTCAGAAGTGATCTGTGTCTGATGTATAAAGCCATGTCCAACCCAGAATTAATGGACATGCTTCACCTCAGGAAATCTAAATTCCTTAGAGCTACATGCTCCAGGGACCTGAACCTCAGCACAGAAATAAATAGGACATGCTGGAGGGACAGATTCATATCCCAGAGGCTCCCCTCACTCTGGAACAAAATCCCAATCCATGTCAGGTAGAGCCCCTCACTGACCCTCTTCAAGAGAAATCTTGATGAATGGATGGGAGATCGTAAGTTTACCCCTGGGATTTCTTCTGTGTCACTGCTTGACAGAGGTACAGTAAACAAACCTTAAAAGGGCTACCTTCTGTGACCTACTATACAAAGGCACAGTCAACTAATCTAAAAGGGTGGAGAAAGCCAAACATACTCTGGCTAGGCTTATAAATGCCCTAGGGCAGATAGCCTAGTATCAACCTATGAACCTATGAACCTATGAAATAAATAATACACTGTTTGCATATCCTCCTGTGGTGGGATGGCAGCAGCATGCAACATCCTGGGTAATGTTTCTTACACTGGCATGCTGTTGTGTTACTACTACTGCATTTTGGGTAGTGTTTCTTACGCTGGCATGCTGTTGTGTACTACAGCTGCATTGTGGGTAGTGTTTCTTACACTGGAATTGCTGATTTGTTACTACTACTGCTGTTCCTAGAATCAGCCCTGTGTACTCACTTACTTTGAGGCAATTGGCCTTAGCAGAGTTCTTAAGTTTGGAGTTTGTTGGTGGTTGTAGTTTATTTTTTAATACTGAAGAAGATCTTTTTGTGGTCAGATCTAAGCAGGGAGGAGTTAATGCATGGGAGGGAGCAGCATCCTTCCATGTTCATTGGTACCAGGTCTAGAATATTTGTACCTCTAGTTGGGGAGCTAACTAGTTGTTCCAGGGTTTTTGCATTGATCTCAAAAACAGTTTGTTTTATATTAATGGTGTTTTATTCTGCACTCTGGTGGGAGCAGAGGGCTGATTCAATCCACCCGAGTTGGGAACTGCTGGTAGAAGTCTTATTGTGTATTTTTCTGATTGCCATCCCCTCCCTCCATCCCCACCCCTTTTGACAGAGTTGCTCTTCCACTCTAAAGACAACTTACTGTTTGCCACTGTCCTTTCTCTTGATCAGTAGATTACACTGTATATGCCAGTTACTTATCATTCCTGGTTAACAGTGTTTTGCATTCAGGAAATGAAAGAAAACCTGTTCTACTTGGTACCTCTCTGCTAATTGCTTTGTATTTGGTGATAAACTGATTATTGTCTGTTGTAATTCGACCTGAGGGTAGACCTTCCTAAAACTCCTCCCCTTAGATGATGCTGTAAAAAGCTTAAAACAGGAAATATCAGGGCCAATAGAAACCCTCTTTAACCACAGCCTCCAGACAGGCTATGTCTCAGAGGAATGGAAGACTGCAACAGTTGTCCCTCTGCACAAGGGGGGAGGGGCTATCAACTGACACAGGGAACGACAGACCCATAAGGTTGACCAGTCTTATCTGCAAGGCCATGGAGATAATTATCATGGGCCTGATCGGTAATGACAGGAAATCTCCAAATGCTGGAAAAGACCCATTTTGCAATTTGGTTTTTGGTCTTGCCTGCTCAATCTGGTGGACTACTTTGAGAAAGTCACCAGGGCCATGGATGAGTGTAAAACAGTACAGACCACTTATCTAGACCTGTCCAAAACAATTGACACAGTCCCCCACTTTACTACAGAGCTACTCACTCCTCTCCTCACCTACACCAATATACCCACACCTGTAACCTCACAAACTTCAACCCCACAACCTTCTTGGATGCCCTATAACAGAAAAACTGGATCCTCCTAAAAACTTTACCACTAGACAATGCTGTAGAATTCTTCAACTATACATTCTTAAGCATACTCAACTCCCTAGCTCCTCCAAGAACAACGAGGGTCAAAACTAAGTACACCCCTTGGCTAACCAAAGACACCAAAAATCTTATGCTACAAAGGGACAAATCTTGGAACCTACCACCAAAATAAGCAGCCAGAAACTCTCCTTATATATAAACAACTTCGTAACCTTGTTAAAAAACATATCATTAGGGATAAAAAGTCCTACTATATTAAACTCCAGTCCAACCAATCTAACAACCCCAAACATTTCTGGTACTCAATTAATTCTCTTCTCAAACAAGGTACCAAAAATAACCCCTGCCCTGACTCAAACAAATCTGACTCTGAAATAGCCTCCCTATTCAACTCCTTCTTTACCAACTCCATCGCTGACCTGACCAAGACATTCCCTAACAGCAACCCACCCTCCCAACCCATCCAATCTTCCACACCCCCTACACAACTCTCTGCTTCTAATCCCCCACCTATATTTGAACTTACACCCATCTCTACCTCCCTCATGAAAATATTACTCTCTAAATTAAAACCTTTCACCAATGTCCCTGACAATATTCCATCTTCATTCCTAAAAATAGCCACAGACAGTATTGCTCTTCCTATCTGCATCTTAATTAACAGATCCATACAGGAATGTTATGTGCCCAAACTATGGCATGCTGCCTTTATCCTGCCACTCCATAAGGGAGGCAAAAACAATAGCATCTCTAATTTCCACCCTATAGCTATCATCTCCCCTATCTCCAAAATCCTAGAGAAATGTATCCACCTACAGCTTATGCCATACCTAACCTTACATCAACTAATTACTCCAACCAAACACGGATTCTGACCTGGCCATAGTACTACCCCTGCCCTACTCTCATTCTTAGATACAGTAAATCTAGCCCGTGACTCTGGTAACATTGTCTCTACAGTTCTACTAGACCTATCCAAAGCATTTGATACCATTTCCCACACCCACTTCTTAAACAACCTCTCTGGCCTCCATCTCTCCAATAATTCTTTATCTTGGTTCCCACGCTACCTCTCTGGTAGGTCTCAAGCCGTGAAATGGGGAAAGGGCACCTCCTCCTTCCTTCCAACCCCCACTGGAGTACCTCAGGGATCTATACTTGGCCCAATGCTGTTCAACATCTTCATTAATGACTTCCACAAAGCTATACCCAATACCAAAATTGTACGATATGCAGACGATTCCACTTTAATCTGCTGTGCCCCCACCCCCCCACTACAAATAATAACCCAAACTGCCTTCTCCTCCACTGAACAATGGATGCTCCAAAACCACTTCTCACTAAATGCCAACAAATCCAAAATTCTGTTATTCTCTCCATCAAAAGCCTCCCCTCTTGATAAACATTCTTTCCAAATTGTAATCCACAACAACACTGGCTTAGATGTCTCTCCCTTTGCTAAACTTCTTGGGGAAACTATTGATGAACACCTAAAATTCGACACCCACATCCAGCAAAACATTAAGAAAACTCATATTAAACTTGGTATGCTATACAGAAACATCTACTTCCTTTCCCATCCCACCAGACAAACCCTTGCCACTACCTATCTGCTTCCCTCACTTTTATATGGTGTTCCCCTCCTATCTAACATATCTGCATCTCTCTCTCCTCCAAACTGGAAATCTGCTATGATAAAATTTCTAAATTTGCCACCAAAGCCAAATTCTCCTCCCATCACTGTACTGCCCTTCATTTGTTAAACTGGCTTGAGCTCCCCAATCATCTAGATTATCTTCAAATTACTACAGCCCATAAACTAATTTTTCAACCTACTAAGTGCCCAGCCCTATCCAATATCCCCCAACCATACTCCCCTTCAAGATCTGTAAGATCATCCTACCAAAACCTAATCACCGTCCATAAATCCAATCGTCCTGCTGGGCAGTATCTGCTATCCTTTTCTTTAGCTAAAAAATGGAATTCCTCACCATCCTCCCTAAGGACTTGTGAAAGTTTTGACACCTTTAAAACTCTTCTACACTCCTACCTTTCTTCCAAATGGAAATGCAACTGCTCTCTCCCCACATTGCTTTATGCCTCTCTCTCCCCACAAACTTTTCTCTACCTCTTAGCCTAAACCTAACCTGACATAACAGTAAAAGTAATCACCTGTACAACCCTCTTCAACCTCTACCACCTCTACTCTCTTTCACTTCTCTTTCCCCCTCTTTCCCAGTTGCCTTTTTCCTCCATACACTTCAAATGCCTTCTAACTTGGGAACACACTCCTGTTCCTCAGCTGTGAACCTTCTAACATCTTTAGCTAAAAATATAATCTGCAACAACTTATTCCTGTTTTTAGCCTAAAATTAAATTCTGCACCCTCAACTTCTTCTCAATAAATTCCCTGTTCCTACTCTACATCATACCATCATAAATACTTGATACCATGAAACCATATAACTTATGTTGTTATCTGACTCTTAATCATCTTTGATTTGTGTTTCTCTTTACTTTGACTGTAACTGTGAACACACTGTGTAACACAATTTTTTAATTGTACTCTTCCTCATTTAATTTGGATTTTTATGTGAACAACTGTGTATAACTGCATATATATTTTTATCTCACTTAATTTTGATTTTTATGTGAATAACTGTGTATAATCACTATGTAATGTGGATTTTTATGTGAATAACCATGTATAATCACTATGTAATGCGGAGCTTTTCTCCCCGGGCCTTCACTGAAAATGGGATCCTTGAGCCCAGTGGACCTCCCCAGTCATCAAACTGAAATAAATAAATAATTAATACATTAGGCATAAACCCCTACATTTTCAGGTTGATAGCAAACAGTCTAACTGACATATTGTTCAGATAGACATGTTGTTCAGATAGACAAATTCACTTCCGATAAGAAACCTGTTACTAGTGGTGTTCCACAAGGATCAGTGTTAGGACCCCTTCCAGTAAGAAACCTGTTACTAGCGGTGTTCCACAAGGATCAGTGTTGGGACCCCCTCATATTTAATATATACTTCTCTGAAGAGAAGGCCAATGTTGGGGGCCTCTGGTTCACCAAGTTCACTGACAACTCTAAGCTGAAAGCAATCATCAAATCCTCAGATGATGCTGACATCCTACAAACAGGCCTAAAAATGACAAACAACAGGTACCAAAACCATGGTATGAGACTGAATGCTAAAAAATGCATAATCATACTCTTCAGTCAGTCAGATATCCCTGCAAATTATAATATTGATAGCACACCCCTAACAGTAGACCCAGTCATGTGGGACCTAGGAACACAGATAGATAGTAGTCTAAACTTTGAGTACCAGGTAGCTACTGTAGTGAGGAAATCCTTCTGTGTGGATCAACTTATAAGTAAAGGCATGACATCAAGTTCAAAGGAAGTCATAGTGCCATTGTACTCTGCCCTCATCAGGTCCATAATCAAGTGCAATGCTCCCTTCTGCATGTACCTAACCAGGCACTTACACCAACTGGAGTGACCCCAGAAGTTTTTCATTAAAAAATACAAAGAGTAAGACACATATCTTATGTAGACCTACTAAAGGCCATATCCCATTACTCTGTCTTATATTGTTTATTGAGAGGTGACTTATTTCTGACCTACAAGGATTCTCTGATCCTGCCCTGATGAAAATTAAGTTATATTAGGTTTACAAGTTCCATGGACCTGAAACTTATTTGTTAATCTAACAGAAATGGCTGGAGACACAGATTTGTATCCCTAAGACTACCTTGTCTATGGAATAAACTTCCCATCTTCATTAAACAAAACCTGTCCCTCACTCCCCTCAAAAAGAGTTTGGATAAATGGATGGCGAGCCATAAATTCACTCCAGGGGTACTGCCTATGTTCCTTATGGACAGAGGCAGTCTGTAAAATGACTCAGGGTTCCAACATCCAAAGACCCACTACCTTGATACTACCCCATCCCATACTTGGGGACTTAAGATATAATATTGTCATACCCTGGGTATTATTGGCTGGGCTTGTAAAGGCTCTTGCAATATTAGCTTAGTAATCACCTATGAACCTATGCACCTATGAACCAAGGTGGTCAAATGGGGCATGCACCATGTTGTAGTGCACCTGTTTTATGAGTTCATGAATCAGTCCTCCATCATGGGTTACTTAATTTTTTTTTATATAATCTGCATGGCTTATATGCATGGGGTCCCGATTTTTAAAATCATTATGCATTTATTAACATGTGTTGCACATCATTATGTGATCGTTATGTACCCATTACCAAATGCTGAGTACCACACTGTGTTAAGCATTGTGCAACCAATGTGCCTAAGAATTGTCAACACCCTATGCATTGCTGCTAGCTACAATAATTTGCACTGTACAGTGTATTACCAGTTTACAAATCCCAAGATATATGTAACAAAACGTATAAGAAGTCTTGGAAGGAGAAGAGAAGAAAAAATGCTAATTAAATAAGGTAAAGCTAAGGAAGGCAGATATGCTAATGAAATGCAACAGTGAAAGTCATTAATATGAATTATAACATTCTGACTAAGAGTTAATGAATTAGTGTCATGGAAAGATAAAATCAAAGTACAACAGACCAATATTTTCAACATAGAACTTAGCATGTGAATATAAATAATAAATTCTATATAGGAAAATATATGACAAAAAAAATCATTAGATTTAGATGGACAAAACTGTGAAAATGACCTCGGCAATCCAAGTTCAACAAGTGGCTAGGATGTCCATTGGAGCTAGCATGGGGGTGGGCAGGAATGAAAAGGTGTAGCCTGTTCATCTTACTTTGGGAGGAGAAAGGTATGTGCTTGGACCACAACTGGCCATTGTAGAATCCCCAGCATACCTCTCAACCTCTTACCACAAGAAGTCTGGAAAAGCCTAAAATAATGGGGGGGGGACAAAGGCCCAACACTCTCATACTAGGTGACTTCAACTACCCCTCCATGAGCTGGGAAAACTACTCATGCACCAATGCACTGGCCCAACAGTTCATGGCATTCATCAATTCCAATGCCCTGGACCAGCTCATTCTTATCCCCACTAGAGAAAGCAACATCCTTGACCTGGTTATTACTAACATGGGCAACCATTGCTCTACACCAATAGTCAATTCCTCCCTGGTTAGATCCAACCACAAACTAATCACCATGGAAATCCAAATCTCACCCACAACCCCCCCCCCCCCAAGGAATCCACCATGAAAAACTTCTCCAAAGCTAACTTTGGACTCCTAAAAACAGAGGTGGCTAACTTCATGACACCCATGCCAATGGAAAATAGATGCATGACTGCCAAATCATACACCAATGCACTGTATGAACACATACATAAATGCATGGAACTAGCCATACCCAAGAGAACCAAGATGCTCTCCTCCAAAAAAAGGAAGCTAGTCTGCTGGTCCCGTGCCATTAATAAACTCCACAACATAAGGAGGAAACTGTTGCAAAAAAGATGAAGTCCCAAGACTGGAAAAATTCCCTTATTAGCTTCAACAAAAAGTTGAGATCCCTCATCAAAATCTCCAAAGCCAGCTATGAATAAAGAATTATGGCAGACCTGACAATATCTCTGACTGTGTTCTACATGAATTACAAAGTGAACTGGCACCACATCTGTGTGCTCTGTTCACCCTGTTCACTCACATCCTCAGCTCAGGCTTTGTCCCTACTGAATGGCGCACTGCTACATTCATCCCTCTCCATAAAGGAGGAGCAAATACAGACCCTGGAAATGATTGCCCCATTAGCCTGATGAGTCTGATATGTAAGGCTATGGAGTGTATCATTATAGACCTAATTAACAAGGATATAAAGAACCTCCAAACTCTGGATCCCATGCAATTTGGTTTTGTGAAAGATAGGTCTGCTCAACCTGGTTGACTTCTTTGAGTCAGTCACCAGAGTGCTGGGTAAAGATAAGGCAGTTCATACAACCTACCTCAATCTAGCCAAGGCCTTTGATACCATTCCTCGCTCAGGAATTATTGATAATCTCAGCAAACTAGGCATCAACTCCTATATCATTAGGTGGGGTACAAATTGGCTCACAGATAGAACCCACAGTGTGAAAGTAGTGGACTCCAAGTCAGACTGCCAACCAGTCATGAGTGGAATCCACAGGGATCGGTCCTGGGTCCTCTCCTGTTTGGCATCTACTTCTCAGAAGTCCAGGCCAACACGGAGGGACTCCGGATGACCAAATTTGCAGAAGACTACAAGCTGGGAGCCATTATTAACTCCCCAGGTGATACAGACATCCTACAGAAAGACCTCACTGAGACCAATGATTGGTGTCAAAACCATGGCCTTAAGCTTAATGCCATAAAATGCATCATCGTCGCCTTTGGGAAAAACTCAGTTCCCACTAATTACCACATCAAGCCCACTGAACACTGAAGGTGTTATAAGAGATCTGGGGACACAGGTTGACAGCAACCTCTCCTTTGACCACCACATTGCCACTGTGGTCAGAAAGTCCTTCTATGTGGCACATCTCATTACCAAGTGCTTTGCATCCAGGAAGAAAGAGGTCATCATCTCTCTCTACTCTTCCCTCATTAGACCAAACATAGAGTACAATTCCCCATTTGGCATGTACATCACTAGACACCTGCAACAACTGCAGAAGCCACAAAAGTACCTCGTGAAGAGAATCCTAGGCCTTAAACACATGTCCTACATGGACAGACTCAAAAAACTCCAGCTATTCTCTGTCTCATATCATCTACGAAGAGGTGATCTCTGCTTGACTTACAAAGCTATGTCTGACCCAGCTCTGTTAGAAATGCTACATCTAAAGAAATCCCAATCCGTTCACACCACACACTTCAGAGACCTCAACCTCATTACCACAATCAACAGAACATGGTGGAGGGACAGGTTCATAACCTAGAGACTGCCCATGTTCCGTAATAGAATTCCCATACATATCAAGTAGAGCATCTCACAGCCCTCTTCAATCTTGATGAGTGGATGGGAAATAGAAAGTTCACCCCAGGGATCACTCCAGTGGCTCTGCTTGATAGAGGCACTGGGAGCTAACAGCAGGCAGCACAATGCCAGGGCACTTCTATGGGCTAGACTTGTAAATGTCCCAGGGCCATTAGCCTAGTACGCACCTATGAACCTAAAAACTGGGACTTATTGTAAACACTGACCTTATAAACTTGGAAAGTTGCTAGAATAACATGATTGGTGTTAGTGTGCATTTTCTGAAGAATATTAAGCCTCAAGCACAAACATATGTCATTATTTAGTGACTTTAATCCTCAACTTTTATGAGGAGCAAATTAAAAATACAAGGCAAAAATCTAGACATTCTGTGAAAATTTGGACAGTTGAGATGTATGAATTATGTACTGAGGGTCACAAAAACATGCCTATCTTCATGGCTGCATCACAAACCTATCATACAGTCAACCCACACATGAGTGAACATGAGTAGTCAAGGATTGCCAAAAGGCTGAAAGCAGTTGCGCTGCCCAGTATTACTCTTCGTAGTGCTCTCAGCTACATTTAATATTATGGACCACTGCATTTGTTTAAGCATATAAACGGTTACTGTGGCATTTCCTCCTTGGTGATGGTTGGTTTACATCTTACCTCTCTGGCCATACTCAGGAGATATTCTCAGGTATTTATTTATTTATTTATTTATTTATTTATTTATTTACTACTTGTTCACCAGGTAAGTGGGCTGGTCTAGTGACCCTTTTTAGCCTTGACCCAAACTCAAAGTGCAGAAGATACATCATGATCTTTGTAATCATAAATATTACATACAAAATGAGTATATAGTAAAATTCAGAGTGTAATGGTAAGAATCCGTGCAGATAGAGTGAGAATGAAAGATCAAATTGCAGTGCACTGAAACACAGGGAAAAAAAAAAAATATATATATATATATATATATATATATATATATATATAGGGAGAGAGAGAAACACACACACACACACACACACACACACACACACACACACACACACACACACACACACAGATATAGCTATAGATATAGATATAGATATAGATACATATAGCTATAGATATAGATATAGATAGCACAAAATTTAAGCTAGGAAATGAATAAAATACAGTGCAGTCATGGACATAATATATAAACTCCTATATACATGTGGAATATATGAGTATAAGATGCCACATTCTTATCTTTCATATCTTTCTTTCCCTGGGTATCGTTGGCTGTTGGGTGATCGGAGCTAGAGGCTTATCCTGAGACTAGTGGTCAACTATTAAACTCAAGCAGACTTTTTTCCTGCCCACCATCCTCCTGAAATTCAAGGAACCTGAACAACTGAACCCATACCCTACACTACCAGGAGAGACTAACTTACTAAGAGATTCTAAAGTGGTCAACTATTAAACTCAAGCAGACTTTTTTCCTGCCCACCATCCTCCTGAAATTCAAGGAACCTGAACAACTGAACCCATACCCTACACTACCAGGAGAGACTAACTTACTAAGAGATTCTAAAGTGGTCAACTATTAAACTCAAGCAGACTTTTTTCCTGCCCACCATCCTCCTGAAATTCAAGGAACCTGAACAACTGAACCCATACCCTACACTACCAGGAGAGACTAACTTACTAAGAGATTCTAAAGTGGTCAACTATTAAACTCAAGCAGACTTTTTTCCTGCCCACCATCCTCCTGAAATTCAAGGAACCTGAACAACTGAACCCATACCCTACACTACCAGGAGAGACTAACTTACTAAGAGATTCTAAAGTGGTCAACTATTAAACTCAAGCAGACTTGTTCCTGCCCACCATCCTCCTGAAATTCAAGGAACCTGAACAACTGAACCCATACCCTACACTACCAGGAGAGACTAACTTACTAAGAGATTCTAAGTATGCTAAATTACCTTGTTTGACCAGACTTACTCTACTTTTGTATCTCAGGTTAAGCATCCCTCCTGAATTACCAGCAGCCTACATATTTTTCCTACCCACCATATATACCTCAATTTAAATTCCTATCCCAATCTACCTCAACTATCTCTGTTTGCTAGCACATCACACTGTATCCTCTTTTTCCCTTTTTGTGCTTAGCCCCCTGCTCTGCTGTCTGTCCCTGCAAACATACAACTGGCCACTAGGTGGCACCCTTATTCTTTTCCTGCTGCTACTTTTCTCTTCCCACTCTTATGCTTATCTTCTGCACCTTAACCTTTCCTATCTGTCCTTTAACTGAAACTTTTTTCCAGAACTGCATTTTAGCCTAGCCTCTCTTACCTTACCTCGATTCTGCTGACTCTAGCTTTTCTACTCACTTTTTTTTCTATACACTAGCTGACTATCTAATACACCTTCTCCAACCTACTGACTTACCTGTTAGTTCTTCCCTTGCTCTGATTGTTTCCTGCTGAACTCCACTCTCTTGTGTCTTACTCCAGGGCTTTTTCATTCCCCCCTCTCAGCTTGCTTATACTACGCTGCTTCATACTGTCATTATACCTTCTCCTATTGTTACTTATCTCACTATTATCTACAAAGCTCTTTACTCTTGTCTACCTCAGAACTTTCACCCTATATCATACTCATATATCTGACCCACACGACTACCTCTTATCCCCTCCTTTATTACATACTCTTTACCACTACACTGTAAAGAGCAACTTACTTACACGCAAGATCCTCCCTAGGGCTTACCTCCGGGGCTACTCCCCTTTTCCCTCCTCCATGCCTACTTTTAACCTATAAATATAACCCCCTCCCTATTGACGCCATCTTTCTTTCCCTGGGTATCGTTGGCTGTTGGGTGATCGGAGCTAGAGGCTTATCCTGAGACTGTGAGTGTTTGTTTGAAATTGGAATTATATGTTCATTATATGTATCACAACTGACTGTCTTGATATCAATGTGTACTGAATGTATTTCTACATGTGTCTCCTCTCAATTGGCTGATGTTTAATTGACTCCTGTGTATGCTAGGTCTAGCTTTTTCTTCCACTTGTCATACGATAGTTTTTGTCTTTAGAATAGGTGCGTGCTAAGAACGCTGTACACTTACTGAAACTGTTTAGCGTCTATACTGGGGCTTAGATGAATAGCGTTAACTACTTTCTTTGATAGGGGTTATTTGTAGCGTCATAAAGTACCTTTCATATTTTATAAGATAGGTTTCCTTGTGTTCTTTGTTAGAACTCTGTATCTATTGTGTAAACGTTTAGTTCTATCTGAAACCTCTATATTTTTATCTTGGTACACCAGTCCTTTTGTTTTGTGTTAACAGTGTAGCGGGCACGTGGGTTTGCAAACCCTCTGCGTCACCATACCTCCGAAAAAGTGTCGGGCTACTCAATTACTCACCCCAGCCTACATTACTGCTGTACTTATTTAGCGACGATAGTGGGTCCCTACTATGTTTATTAGCAGCTGCCAAGTATGATTATTTTACTATACTGAGTCCAGATTATTATCTATATCCCTGAATTTGCTTGGTATATCTACCAGATACTTCTGTTAGGTACCTGCAACATATTGCCCTGCACGTCTTTCTAGAATCCCACCTGGATTCCTAGCTCTCTCTATTTGTTAATTACCTCGGCAAGGCATTCCACCAACTGTAGCCTTAATGTAATACCGCAGTTTTTACTTTACAGACAATTACTCTAAAGTCTGTTTATTGGTTCATGTTGCGTGACTGCGGGGCTTAAAAATCTACATGCATCATTGAATTAAGTGTGTGGGGTTGCTTAACCGCCAAGCCTCAAAGGACAATTAGTGTCATTTTACTATAATATAGTGGCTAGGATTTTTGGAATCCCTAATCTGGTTTTGGCCCGTGCAGCGTAAGCCAAGGGCCTGCAATTTCTTTATCTAGCATTGGATAAGTCAGTTGGGCTGTTTAACTGCTGTACAGACAATTACTTTAAAGTCTGTTTCTTGGTTCTTGTTGCGTGACTGCGGGGGCTTAAAATACTACTTGCATCTTTGAATTAAGTGTGTAGGGTTGCTTAATCGCCAAGCCTCAAAGGACAATTACTGTTGTTTTACTATAATATAGTGGCTAGGTTTTATGGAATCCCTAATCTGGTTTTTGGCCCGTGCAGCGCAGGGCTTGCAATTTCCTTTATCTAGCACTGGATAAGTCAATCGGGCTGTTTAACCACTGAGCCCATAACTATAAAATAGAGTCGTCTTATCTAAGATATTGTTTTACCAAGACACTACTTGTCGATGGGAGATGCTTGATTTACCTAACGCCATCTATTACTGTTTCTCACAATCACATAGTGCATTTTATGTGAACTCTAAACTGGACTGTAAAATTACTGTTACATACTGTTTTAACCAAGCAAAATGAAAACCTGTATTTTCTAGATATTGCATAGTCTAGATAGGCTGTTTTTTCCTTTTTCCTTTATTCTATTAATGTGTTTTTTACCTAGAATTTCAGCGCAGATGATATTGATGAATGCTGATGCACTATAACTTATTTTGCTACCTAAACTTAGCTCTAACTCACTCACTAAATCTCCCTTCTTACCTTGTAACAGAGTGGTCAACTATTAAACTCAAGCAGACTTTTTTCCTGCCCACCATCCTCCTGAAATTCAAGGAACCTGAACAACTGAACCCATACCCTACACTACCAGGAGAGACTAACTTACTAAGAGATTCTAAGTATGCTAAATTACCTTGTTTGACCAGACTTACTCTACTTTTGTATCTCAGGTTAAGCATCCCTCCTGAATTACCAGCAGCCTACATATTTTTCCTACCCACCATATATACCTCAATTTAAATTCCTATCCCAATCTACCTCAACTATCTCTGTTTGCTAGCACATCACACTGTATCCTCTTTTTCCCTTTTTGTGCTTAGCCCCCTGCTCTGCTGTCTGTCCCTGCAAACATACAACTGGCCACTAGGTGGCACCCTTATTCTTTTTCCTGCTGCTACTTTTTCTCTTCCCACTCTTATGCTTATCTTCTGCCCCTTAACCTTTCCTATCTGTCCTTTAACTGAAACTTTTTCCAGAACTGCATTTTAGCCTAGCCTCTCTTACCTTACCTCGATTCTGCTGACTCTAGCTTTTCTACTCACTTTTTTTCTATACACTAGCTGACTATCTAATACACCTTCTCCAACCTACTGACTTACCTGTTAGTTCTTCCCTTGCTCTGATTGTTTCCTGCTGAACTCCACTCTCTTGTGTCTTACTCCAGGGCTTTTTCATTCCCCCCTCAGCTTGCTTATACTACGCTGCTTCATACTGTCATTATACCTTCTCCTATTGTTACTTATCTCACTATTATCTACAAAGCTCTTTACTCTTGTCTACCTCAGAACTTTCACCCTATATCATACTCATATATCTGACCCACACGACTACCTCTTATCCCCTCCTTTATTACATACTCTTTACCACTACACTGTAAAGAGCAACTTACTTACACGCAAGCTCCTCCCTAGGGCTTACCTCCGGGCTACTCCCCTTTTCCCTCCTCCATGCCTACTTTTAACCTATAAATATAACCCCTCCCTATTGACGCCATCTTTCTTTCATTGGGTATCGTTGGCTGTTGGGTGATCGGAGCTAGAGGCTTATCCTGAGACTGTGAGTGTTTGTTTGAAATTGGAATTATATGTTCATTATATGTATCACAACTGACTGTCTTGATATCAATGTGTACTGAATGTATTTCTACATGTGTCTCCTCTCAATTGGCTGATGTTTAATTGACTCCTGTGTATGCTAGGTCTAGCTTTTTCTTCCACTTGTCATACGATAGTTTTTGTCTTTAGAATAGGTGCGTGCTAAGAATGCTGTACACTTACTGAAACTGTTTAGCGTCTATACTGGGGCTTAGATGAATAAGCGTTAACTACTTTCTTTGATAGGGGTTATTTGTAGCGTCGCAAAGTACCTTTCATATTTTATAAAATAGGTTTCCTTGTGTTCTTTGTTAGAACTCTGTATCTATTGTGTAAACGTTTAGTTCTATCTGAAACCTCTATATTTTTATCTTGGTACACCAGTCCTTTTTGTTTTGTGTTAACAGTGTAGCGGGCACGTGGGTTTGCAAACCCTCTGCGTCACCATACCTCCGAAAAAGTGTCGGGCTACT
Source organism: Protopterus annectens (assembly GCF_019279795.1). Lineage (NCBI taxonomy): Eukaryota > Metazoa > Chordata > Ceratodontiformes > Protopteridae > Protopterus > Protopterus annectens. Next base: position 728,989,159 of record NC_056736.1, on the reverse strand, counting down.
CAATTACTCACCCCAGCCTACATTACTGCTGTACTTATTTAGCGACGATAGTGGGTCCCTACTATGTTTATTAGCAGCTGCCAAGTATGATTATTTTACTATACTGAGTCCAGATTATTATCTATATCCCTGAATTTGCTTGGTATATCTACCAGATACTTCTGTTAGGTACCTGCAACATATTGCCCTGCACGTCTTTCTAGAATCCCACCTGGATTCCTAGCTCTCTCTATTTGTTAATTACCTCGGCAAGGCATTCCACCAACTGTAGCCTTAATGTAATACCGCAGTTTTTACTTTACAGACAATTACTCTAAAGTCTGTTTATTGGTTCATGTTGCGTGACTGCGGGGGCTTAAAATCTACATGCATCATTGAATTAAGTGTGTGGGGTTGCTTAACCGCCAAGCCTCAAAGGACAATTAGTGTCATTTTACTATAATATAGTGGCTAGGATTTCTGGAATCCCTAATCTGGTTTTGGCCGTGCAGCGTAAGCGCGAAGGGCCTGCAATTTCTTTATCTAGCATTGGATAAGTCAGTTGGGCTGTTTAACTGCTGTACAGACAATTACTTTAAAGTCTGTTTCTTGGTTCTTGTTGCGTGATCATGGGGCTTAAAATACTACTTGCATCTTTGAATTAAGTGTGTAGGGTTGCTTAATCGCCAAGCCTCAAAGGACAATTACTGTTGTTTTACTATAATATAGTGGCTAGGTTTTATGGAATCCCTAATCTGGTTTTTGGCCCGTGCAGCGTAAGAGCAAGGGCTTGCAATTTCCTTTATCTAGCACTGGATAAGTCAATCGGGCTGTTTAACCACTGAGCCCATAACTATAAAATAGAGTCGTCTTATCTAAGATATTGTTTTACCAAGACACTACTTGTCGATGGGAGATGCTTGATTTACCTAACGCCATCTATTACTGTTTCTCACAATCACATAGTGCATTTTATGTGAACTCTAAACTGGACTGTAAAATTACTGTTACATACTGTTTTAACCAAGCAAAATGAAAAACCTGTATTTTCTAGATATTGCATAGTCTAGATAGGCTGTTTTTTTCCTTTTTCCTTTATTCTATTAATGTGTTTTTACCTAGAATTTCAGCGCAGATGATATTGATGAATGCTGATGCACTATAACTTATTTTGCTACCTAAACTTAGCTCTAACTCACTCACTAAATCTCTCCCTTCTTACCTTGTAACAGAGTGGTCAACTATTAAACTCAAGCAGACTTTTTCCTGCCCACCATCCTCCTGAAATTCAAGGAACCTGAACAACTGAACCCATACCCTACACTACCAGGAGAGACTAACTTACTAAGAGATTCTAAGTATGCTAAATTACCTTGTTTGACCAGACTTACTCTACTTTTGTATCTCAGGTTAAGCATCCCTCCTGAATTACCAGCAGCCTACATATTTTTCCTACCCACCATATATACCTCAATTTAAATTCCTATCCCAATCTACCTCAACTATCTCTGTTTGCTAGCACATCACACTGTATCCTCTTTTTCCCTTTTTGTGCTTAGCCCCCTGCTCTGCTGTCTGTCCCTGCAAACATACAACTGGCCACTAGGTGGCACCCTTATTCTTTTTCCTGCTGCTACTTTTTCTCTTCCCACTCTTATGCTTATCTTCTGGCCGCTTAACCTTTCCTATCTGTCCTTTAACTGAAACTTTTTCCAGAACTGCATTTTAGCCTAGCCTCTCTTACCTTACCTCGATTCTGCTGACTCTAGCTTTTCTACTCACTTTTTTCTATACACTAGCTGACTATCTAATACACCTTCTCCAACCTACTGACTTACCTGTTAGTTCTTCCCTTGCTCTGATTGTTTCCTGCTGAACTCCACTCTCTTGTGTCTTACTCCAGGGCTTTTTCATTCCCCTCTCAGCTTGCTTATACTACGCTGCTTCATACTGTCATTATACCTTCTCCTATTGTTACTTATCTCACTATTATCTACAAAGCTCTTTACTCTTGTCTACCTCAGAACTTTCACCCTATATCATACTCATATATCTGACCCACACGACTACCTCTTATCCCCTCCTTTATTACATACTCTTTACCACTACACTGTAAAGAGCAACTTACTTACACGCAAGATCCTCCCTAGGGCTTACCTCCGGGCTACTCCCTTTTCCCTCCTCCATGCCTACTTTTAACCTATAAATATAACCCCTCCCTATTGACGCCATCTTTCTTTCCCTGGGTATCGTTGGCTGTTGGGTGATCGGAGCTAGAGGCTTATCCTGAGACTGTGAGTGTTTGTTTGAAATTGGAATTATATGTTCATTATATGTATCACAACTGACTGTCTTGATATCAATGTGTACTGAATGTATTTCTACATGTGTCTCCTCTCAATTGGCTGATGTTTAATTGACTCCTGTGTATGCTAGGTCTAGCTTTTTCTTCCACTTGTCATACGATAGTTTTTGTCTTTAGAATAGGTGCGTGCTAAGAACGCTGTACACTTACTGAAACTGTTTAGCGTCTATACTGGGGCTTAGATGAATAAGCGTTAACTACTTTCTTTGCTAGGGGTTATTTGTAGCGTCGCAAAGTACCTTTCATATTTTATAAGATAGGTTTCCTTGTGTTCTTTGTTAGAACTCTGTATCTATTGTGTAAACGTTTAGTTCTATCTGAAACCTCTATATTTTTATCTTGGTACACCAGTCCTTTTTGTTTTGTGTTAACAGTGTAGCGGGCACGTGGGTTTGCAAACCCTCTGCGTCACCATACCTCCGAAAAAGTGTCGGGCTACTCAATTACTCACCCCAGCCTACATTACTGCTGTACTTATTTAGCGACGATAGTGGGTCCCTACTATGTTTATTAGCAGCTGCCAAGTATGATTATTTTACTATACTGAGTCCAGATTATTATCTATATCCCTGAATTTGCTTGGTATATCTACCAGATACTTCTGTTAGGTACCTGCAACATATTGCCCTGCACGTCTTTCTAGAATCCCACCTGGATTCCTAGCTCTCTCTATTTGTTAATTACCTCGGCAAGGCATTCCACCAACTGTAGCCTTAATGTAATACCGCAGTTTTTACTTTACAGACAATTACTCTAAAGTCTGTTTATTGGTTCATGTTGCGTGACTGCGGGGGCTTAAAAATCTACATGCATCATTGAATTAAGTGTGTGGGGTTGCTTAACCGCCAAGCCTCAAAGGACAATTAGTGTCATTTTACTATAATATAGTGGCTAGGATTTCTGGAATCCCTAATCTGGTTTTTGGCCCGTGCAGCGTAAGCGCGAAGGGCCTGCAATTTCTTTATCTAGCATTGGATAAGTCAGTTGGGCTGTTTAACTGCTGTACAGACAATTACTTTAAAGTCTGTTTCTTGGTTCTTGTTGCGTGACTGCGGGGGCTTAAAATACTACTTGCATCTTTGAATTAAGTGTGTAGGGTTGCTTAATCGCCAAGCCTCAAAGGACAATTACTGTTGTTTTACTATAATATAGTGGCTAGGTTTTATGGAATCCCTAATCTGGTTTTTGGCCCGTGCAGCGTAAGGCCAAGGGCTTGCAATTTCCTTTATCTAGCACTGGATAAGTCAATCGGGCTGTTTAACCACTGAGCCCATAACTATAAAATAGAGTCGTCTTATCTAAGATATTGTTTTACCAAGACACTACTTGTCGATGGGAGATGCTTGATTTACCTAACGCCATCTATTACTGTTTCTCACAATCACATAGTGCATTTTTATGTGAACTCTAAACTGGACTGTAAAATTACTGTTACATACTGTTTTAACCAAGCAAAATGAAAAACCTGTATTTTCTAGATATTGCATAGTCTAGATAGGCTGTTTTTCCTTTTTCCTTTATTCTATTAATGTGTTTTTACCTAGAATTTCAGCGCAGATGATATTGATGAATGCTGATGCACTATAACTTATTTTGCTACCTAAACTTAGCTCTAACTCACTCACTAAATCTCTCCCTTCTTACCTTGTAACAGAGTGGTCAACTATTAAACTCAAGCAGACTTTTTCCTGCCCACCATCCTCCTGAAATTCAAGGAACCTGAACAACTGAACCCATACCCTACACTACCAGGAGAGACTAACTTACTAAGAGATTCTAAGTATGCTAAATTACCTTGTTTGACCAGACTTACTCTACTTTTGTATCTCAGGTTAAGCATCCCTCCTGAATTACCAGCAGCCTACATATTTTTCCTACCCACCATATATACCTCAATTTAAATTCCTATCCCAATCTACCTCAACTATCTCTGTTTGCTAGCACATCACACTGTATCCTCTTTTTCCCTTTTTGTGCTTAGCCCCCTGCTCTGCTGTCTGTCCCTGCAAACATACAACTGGCCACTAGGTGGCACCCTTATTCTTTTCCTGCTGCTACTTTTTCTCTTCCCACTCTTATGCTTATCTTCTGCCCCCTTAACCTTTCCTATCTGTCCTTTAACTGAAACTTTTTTCCAGAACTGCATTTTAGCCTAGCCTCTCTTACCTTACCTCGATTCTGCTGACTCTAGCTTTTCTACTCACTTTTTTTCTATACACTAGCTGACTATCTAATACACCTTCTCCAACCTACTGACTTACCTGTTAGTTCTTCCCTTGCTCTGATTGTTTCCTGCTGAACTCCACTCTCTTGTGTCTTACTCCAGGGCTTTTTCATTCCCCTCTCAGCTTGCTTATACTACGCTGCTTCATACTGTCATTATACCTTCTCCTATTGTTACTTATCTCACTATTATCTACAAAGCTCTTTACTCTTGTCTACCTCAGAACTTTCACCCTATATCATACTCATATATCTGACCCACACGACTACCTCTTATCCCCTCCTTTATTACATACTCTTTACCACTACACTGTAAAGAGCAACTTACTTACACGCAAGCTCCTCCCTAGGGCTTACCTCCGGGGCTACTCCCCTTTTCCCTCCTCCATGCCTACTTTTAACCTATAAATATAACCCCCTCCCTATTGACGCCATCTTTCTTTCATTGGGTATCGTTGGCTGTTGGGTGATCGGAGCTAGAGGCTTATCCTGAGACTGTGAGTGTTTGTTTGAAATTGGAATTATATGTTCATTATATGTATCACAACTGACTGTCTTGATATCAATGTGTACTGAATGTATTTCTACATGTGTCTCCTCTCAATTGGCTGATGTTTAATTGACTCCTGTGTATGCTAGGTCTAGCTTTTTCTTCCACTTGTCATACGATAGTTTTTGTCTTTAGAATAGGTGCGTGCTAAGAACGCTGTACACTTACTGAAACTGTTTAGCGTCTATACTGGGGCTTAGATGAATAAGCGTTAACTACTTTCTTTGATAGGGGTTATTTGTAGCGTCGCAAAGTACCTTTCATATTTTATAAAATAGGTTTCCTTGTGTTCTTTGTTAGAACTCTGTATCTATTGTGTAAACGTTTAGTTCTATCTGAAACCTCTATATTTTTATCTTGGTACACCAGTCCTTTTTGTTTTGTGTTAACAGTGTAGCGGGCACATGGGTTTGCAAACCCTCTGCGTCACCATACCTCCGAAAAAGTGTCGGGCTACTCAATTACTCACCCCAGCCTACATTACTGCTGTACTTATTTAGCGACGATAGTGGGTCCCTACTATGTTTATTAGCAGCTGCCAAGTATGATTATTTTACTATACTGAGTCCAGATTATTATCTATATCCCTGAATTTGCTTGGTATATCTACCAGATACTTCTGTTAGGTACCTGCAACATATTGCCCTGCACGTCTTTCTAGAATCCCACCTGGATTCCTAGCTCTCTCTATTTGTTAATTACCTCGGCAAGGCATTCCACCAACTGTAGCCTTAATGTAATACCGCAGTTTTTACTTTACAGACAATTACTCTAAAGTCTGTTTATTGGTTCATGTTGCGTGACTGCGGGGGCTTAAAAATCTACATGCATCATTGAATTAAGTGTGTGGGGTTGCTTAACCGCCAAGCCTCAAAGGACAATTAGTGTCATTTTACTATAATATAGTGGCTAGGATTTCTGGAATCCCTAATCTGGTTTTTGGCCCGTGCAGCGTAAGCGCGAAGGGCCTGCAATTTCTTTATCTAGCATTGGATAAGTCAGTTGGGCTGTTTAACTGCTGTACAGACAATTACTTTAAAGTCTGTTTCTTGGTTCTTGTTGCGTGACTGCGGGGGCTTAAAATACTACTTGCATCTTTGAATTAAGTGTGTAGGGTTGCTTAATCGCCAAGCCTCAAAGGACAATTACTGTTGTTTTACTATAATATAGTGGCTAGGTTTTATGGAATCCCTAATCTGGTTTTTGGCCCGTGCAGCGTAAGCGCAAGGGCTTGCAATTTCCTTTATCTAGCACTGGATAAGTCAATCGGGCTGTTTAACCACTGAGCCCATAACTATAAAATAGAGTCGTCTTATCTAAGATATTGTTTTACCAAGACACTACTTGTCGATGGGAGATGCTTGATTTACCTAACGGCCATCTATTACTGTTTCTCACAATCACATAGTGCATTTTTATGTGAACTCTAAACTGGACTGTAAAATTACTGTTACATACTGTTTTAACCAAGCAAAATGAAAAACCTGTATTTTCTAGATATTGCATAGTCTAGATAGGCTGTTTTTTTCCTTTTTCCTTTATTCTATTAATGTGTTTTTTACCTAGAATTTCAGCGCAGATGATATTGATGAATGCTGATGCACTATAACTTATTTTGCTACCTAAACTTAGCTCTAACTCACTCACTAAATCTCTCCCTTCTTACCTTGTAACAGAGTGGTCAACTATTAAACTCAAGCAGACTTTTTTCCTGCCCACCATCCTCCTGAAATTCAAGGAACCTGAACAACTGAACCCATACCCTACACTACCAGGAGAGACTAACTTACTAAGAGATTCTAAGTATGCTAAATTACCTTGTTTGACCAGACTTACTCTACTTTTGTATCTCAGGTTAAGCATCCCTCCTGAATTACCAGCAGCCTACATATTTTTCCTACCCACCATATATACCTCAATTTAAATTCCTATCCCAATCTACCTCAACTATCTCTGTTTGCTAGCACATCACACTGTATCCTCTTTTTCCCTTTTTGTGCTTAGCCCCCTGCTCTGCTGTCTGTCCCTGCAAACATACAACTGGCCACTAGGTGGCACCCTTATTCTTTTCCTGCTGCTACTTTTCTCTTCCCACTCTTATGCTTATCTTCTGCCCCCTTAACCTTTCCTATCTGTCCTTTAACTGAAACTTTTTTCCAGAACTGCATTTTAGCCTAGCCTCTCTTACCTTACCTCGATTCTGCTGACTCTAGCTTTTCTACTCACTTTTTTTTCTATACACTAGCTGACTATCTAATACACCTTCTCCAACCTACTGACTTACCTGTTAGTTCTTCCCTTGCTCTGATTGTTTCCTGCTGAACTCCACTCTCTTGTGTCTTCCCGCTCCGTTCGCCCTACGGGCTCACTCCGCTCCCCTACCCTGCCCCCAATTCCCACCCGCCCCCAGGGTGTCTACCTATATACTCTCTTAACCACTCCCCCTCCACTCCTCCATTCTTTTTCAACCAACCACTCACCTCTTTCTAGCCACACCCTACATTTATACATCCACACCTACTAGCTTTACATCTCCCCTATTTATCTCTAACCTTTTCTCACAATAGCTAATCCTTCTTCTCCTCATACTACATATACTTACTACTCCATCATTCACTAACCTCACCCTTTACTAATTATCCTTAACCTACTAGGTACATACCTTCCCCTATCATCTATAGCCTTTTAACCTAAAGCAGTCCTTTCCTCATCTCTCTACCTATAACTTTTGTTTTCCCTCCTCTCTCAACATGCCTAACCTACACCCATGTCTACTACTAATGTCATTGTTCACTTCTCTCACCACTATCTATTTCCTTACCTCCTATGAACAACCCCTTCTTAAAACTCTTCTCATACCATCCAAACACACTACTACATCACTTCCTGTTTCATGCACAAACTTTAATAATTCCACATATAACCATAGCTACATCCAAGCCAAATATCACCGACTTTTTCATATAAAACACTCATTTCCTAACACTCGAAAATTATATGACCTTAATCCTAAACTAAGCCAGCATCATAACTTCACTTTGATCCACTCCCTTAAAGATGGAGACATTCATCCAAACCCAGGCCCAATGTTTCACTCATCCTTCTCTAATAGTATTGAATCTAACTCTATCCCTTTACTATCAGCTCAATCCTCAAAAACACTCAAAATTGCCCATCTTAATATAAGTAGCATCTGCAACAAAATTACTCAAGTACATGCTCTCCTAGATGTCCACCGCTTTGACATCCTTTGTTTAACTGAAACGTGGCTTAAACCAACAATAAAAGATACAGAAATTATTCCCCCAGGTTACAATATTATTCAGAAGACCGCATCAAAAAAAAAGGTGGAGGGGTAGCTATTCTCTACAAGGCAGGATTACAAATCAGTAAAATAAACCACAAACCACATTCTGATGACACTACAGAAATAATTATTTCAAAACTACAACTAAACAACCAAAAATCAGTTAACATCATTTGTACATATTTCCCACCAGGTAACAATCAAGATAAACTAGAAGACCTATTAAGTTACCTTTCTCTAAATTATCCACAAGAAACAATACTACTAGGAGACGTTAACACCGACTGGAATTTATGTAGCAATAACAACCCATCCTCTCTGATCAATTTGAATGGTTTCTCACAACTCATTAATTCCACAACTAGAATAAACAAATCTAACAACAAAGAAAGCATTCTGGACTGGATATTAACAAATGGTCCAAAACAAAACTATACAACAGGAACCCTACCAGATGACCTTAGTGATCACTCTCTAATATATATAATAAGACACAAAACAAACGTTCACATTTCTCCCCCTGTTATAACTATACGTAGTAAAAAACACTTTGACCAGGAAATGTTCCTAACCGAACTTAAACACTGCAAATGGGAACCCCTTAAGTACCTTCCAATAAATGAAGCTGTATCCTACTTCAATAAGACTTTCCTAACAATCCTAGATCATCATGCCCCAATTCGTACCATAAGAGTGAAAAATAAACCAGCAGTATGGCTCACAAGTGAGACCAAAAAGCTAATCCTCTCCAGGAACAAATCCTGGACCAAATGGCGTACCACTAAACTTATTACTGATCAGCAAAATTTCAGACAACAATGAAATATGACTAAAAAAGCAATAATACAGGACAAAAAAAACTTTTACATCCAACTTCAACAATCTTCCCTCCAAAAACCACAGAAGTTCTGGACCTCTATTAACAGACTAATAACCCCAGGTAAAGTAGTAACACCAACTCCACTTGGCAGCAACTCTGATGACCCTACAAAAACAGCAAATGCGTTTAATACCTTCTTTACCACAGCTGTACAAAACTTAGCAAATCAACAATATCCTGACACTGCCAACCTGTCCGCTACAAGCCCCACCCCTCAGCTTTCCACCTAGTACGAATACCCACCGCCTTGATCTCCTCCTTACTTCAAAAACTTAAGCCTTCTACCCCTCAGCTGACAAATTACCAGGGGAATTCCTACAACTAGGAGCCTCAGCCATTGCCTACCCAATCTCTATATTGATTAATAGAACTATTAAGGAATGCACTATTCCATCAATCTGGAAAATCTCACATATCATTCCTCTTCACAAAGGTGGCGACTCTACTGAATACTCAAACTACCGTCCCATAGCTCTTCTGTCTCCTCTTGCTAAAATAATGGAGAAATGTATCCACAAACAACTAATTACCCACCTACTTCACCACAATCTCTTAGCAGACTGTCAACATGGCTTTCGTCCTTACCACAGTACTACCACAGCCCTACTTTCTTTTACCAACTGTATCAACACAAATCTAAACAACAATTTCTTGTCAACAGCACTCTTTGTAGATCTTTCTAAAGCCTTTGATATGGTCAACCATAAACTCCTACTTCACCTTCTAAAGTCCCTATCACTTGATAAACCCGCCTTGTACTGGTTCACATCCTACCTGGATAATCGTAAACAAGCAGTTCTCTGGCAGAATCATCTTTCTGAACTTCTACCCACTTCCCTAGGTGTCCCACAGGGCTCTATCTTAGGCCCACTGTTATTCTCCATTTTATCAATGACCTTCATCTGTCTATCCCTTCTCTACCTGCATTCAATACCGACGACTCCACAATTATTTGCACAGCAAAATCCCATACTGACCTACATTCTCTCACACAAAAATCCTTCACCACTATAGAAAATGGTTCTCCAACCATTGTCTTCTCCTCAACCCAAAAACCAAATTATTGCTGTTTACCCCTCACACATCTCCCCTCTTCATTTTACACTTCAATCCAACAATGGTACTATAATTTCTCCTGACACCACCACCAAACTCCTAGGAATCACAATAGATAATCAACTTAAATTTAACACTCACATTAACACTATAATAAAATCTACCAACAAAAACTCGGATCTCTATATAGAATTAAACAATTTCTATCACCACTAGCCAGATCTACAATAGCCAGAACTCACTTACTCTCTACCCTTTTATATGCCTCCCCCATCTATACTTACCTGTCCCAATATAATCATAACAAACTAGCTAAATCTTATAATAGCATTGCCAGATTTGCCACTAACTCACCTTATAGGACTCATCATTGTCAAAACCTAAAACAACTAGGCTGGCTTGAATTACCTAACCTACTACAATTTAACCAACTTATTATTGCCCATAAAGTCCTTTATCAACCTAACAATACCCCAACTCTCTCTACCCTCATAACACCATACCATAACCTGAAAAAGTTACGCTCAACTAATAAAATGCAGATGCAAACTTCTTTATCTAAAAATTCTGCAGGTGACTCTCTTTTTTCTAACTTTGTTGGTAAAATATGGAACCTCCTACCAAATGACCTTACAGCTCTTTCATCTCTCCCATTATTCAAAACTAACCTTAAACGTTTCCTCTCCAACCACTGGTTATGCTCTTGCAATAACCCTGATTAATCTGCTTTTTCATTTCCTTCTCCTCTGCTCTACCATGTCTCCCTTAATTTCTTTTTTCCCTCTTAAAGTTTATCCTTATATCATAATTTCTCTCTGACCATTCTACTCTGTCCAGCTCTACTCATCCCATTTAACCACCAATCCTGTTTTCCAATTCCTGTCTTATCCTGTAGATGTCCTTAGTAACCTTCTATCCCCATCTTTTCTTTATTTACTTACTTATTGCTTTCTTGTGGTAACAGTTGTTAAATCATTTTTTTCTATGAACAAATCTTGTTTTTGTAACATTTTGCTATACATTTTTGTATTATTATTTTTAAATTACTTGTATCATTAAATGTTTTGAAAACTCGGAGCTTTTCTCCTCGGGCCTCCACTGAAAATGGACATGTATCCAGTTGGACTAGCCCGGTTAACAAATGTAAAATAAAAAATAAATAAACATTAACAAGTTGAGAAAAGTTTCTTAAATGTATTCTATTATCTATGACCGCAGGTGGCTCCAGGTAGCAGGTCCCATTCTAGAGAATAATCTCTCCGCTTCAGCAGTTTAAAATGGAGGGCACACCAGAGAGAAATTTTTGTTCTCTGTACTTTTGAGAGTTGTCTTATAAATGTAGTTTCAATCTTAAAGGGATCAGTGACCATGTTTTCGAATCTTATAAATTAGATTTCTTAGAAGAAAAGTGGCGGCACTGAAAGCCAATTGGACTTTTTCACGAATTGCAGTGGTGTTTCTGAGGGTCTGTTAATACAACAAATCTGCAGATTTTATTCTCAGCAGTCTGTACTTTGTGAGTTCTGGGGGCTGAATGTGTAATGAGAAAAGGAAGGCCATATTTCATTTAGGGTATTAAAATATTTTTAACAATAGCCATATGAGCAGTGGGTGAATGGAGATTAGTTTTAACTGAGCAAGGACTTTGTTAGTTACAAAATCTGTCTGTGTAGAAAATGAAAGGTATGGTGAAGTATTAGGCCTAGGTACCTCTGTTTAGTGACATTAGGTGTTATGTTCCCATTAAGATCTGTTAAAAGAATAGGAAGGAGTCTGTAATTTCTTGACTGAGGCAAAACCCATGACATTGTTTTTCTGGTTCCCTATTAGAAGACCGAAGACTCATTCTTTCAAATGCATCTTGCTCGAACTCAAAAGCCTGAACCGGCAAAATATCGAAGCGGCTTTTAAGCAAATTCTTTCCCAGGGAAAGAATAAGCTTGGCCGCTTCGTTACTTTGCCGTTTTCGGCACTGTAGTGCAGTCTCAGAGGTGGTATATTTAAGTAGGGGGTGTGTGGGGCAAAGCCCCCCATTTAATTTAATGTTTAAAGTATTTTTTTTGGTTGGTTGTTGTTGGAACAGTGATTTGTTTTTCCCTAGGAAAAAAAATCACTGTTCTGACAGTTCGAAAATGTAAGCTTTAACTTACATAGGGTCGATTAATCACCATTCGCTTTTTTAAGCACTCGGTGATCTAATATAGACCCGTTTTTCTTTGGGTTTTCCAGTAGTTTATTAGAAGCGTACCAGGTGCATCACTGACTGAAATTGACCTGTAACATTATTTGCATCTCAGAATGGTTAGTATTCGATTGCAGAAGCAGCAGATCATAGGTTCATAGGTTCATAGGATCATATAGGTTATTACTAGGTTAGTTGCCCATGTGGGCCATTTTGAGGCTAGCCAGTTTTACTTTTTGTGCTCAAATTACCCTATCCAGTCTGGTTAGAGACTGGCCTTATCCATCACATGGTCATCAATTATATGTTACTACTACTGAGAATAACTGGGATCATACCATGGATAATTTGAAAGGACCCATGCAAGGGATAAAGCATTTGTGAGCTCCCTCTGCCCATTAGCAGTACAGTGAGCAGTCCTGGGGTAAAGTTTCTGTTTCCCATCCATAGATCCAATTTGCAGCTGAATACAGACATGAATGAACTTTGTTTTACTTGGCATATATTCCAGAGCAGCAGTATCCTCTGTGAGACATACCTGTCCCTCCAAATCACCTGCACACATTATTGGTAATTCTGTGGGGAAAACAGAGAGAGAGAGAGAGAGAGAGAGAGGAGGGAAGAAAAGAGGACCTAGCACAAACCTTTATGGTACACCTGTATTATGTTTACCAGAAGTAGAGGATGAAGCATTACTTTGGACTTGTAAAGGTTTGTCTTTTAGATAGCTAAAAAAACACCAAATGACATCTCCAAAGTTGAGTCAATAGAGTTTTTTGAGATGAAGGGCATGGTTGACTGTTTCAGAAATGCTCATGACATGTTAACAAAGAGACCTGTAATAGTAAGTCCCTCATTCAGTTGCAATAAATGGTATCAGTGGCCATTACCAGCAGTAAAGGTACTGAAGGTATTGTGAAAGCCATACAAAAGGCCATAGCTGTTACTGTGTTTAGGTAGTTGCTTGTGTGAAAAATTGAGGGTCTGCCAGCCCAGCTAGATAGTATTTTTTAAATAATGCTATATCATTGTAAATATTAATATGATCCACAATTTGGTTTTACAAATGTAAGAAAATTAAATGTAAGAAAATTGTGTTATATTCTGAACTTCAAAATGTAACCACAGTGCACCCTGCTGGAAGAAAACCAATGAGCAAAGAATTTTATAACTGAGTTTGATCTCAAGCTCTGAGACAGGATGTCTGGGCTAAGAGTGTCTTTCTATTGTTTTAAGACAAAGAAAATTACTAGGTTTCACATGTGAAGTGTCTTTTATTGTTGTGACTTCCTGGCAGTTGTAGAAATGTTAAATTTTAAGTTCTGTGAGCCTGGGAAACCTCAGCAGGGGTGACAAGAATGATGTAATGTGAAATGATTCAGCAGTACTATGTAGAAAGAAGAGCATTTTGTATCTTGTCTTGGATCTGGTAAGAACATCCACTCACCAGCACTTGCTTGCTCTGTATGTAAGCGGTATTTAGAACAGTGATTTCTCTTAGAGTTAGATAGGAATTTAGCCAGATTGGTCTAGCTGTTTTCTATATTTATGTCAGACTGTCCTGCAATAGCATTTTCCTGTCATCTCTGAACTCTCACGTCATTATGTTGAATTGATGAGTATTGTCTTCTCTTTTTATTATTTATTTATTAAATATTTTTAAACCTTTTAACTGTGGCTGTTTTGTGTAGAGATAATTTAAGCTCTAGAGTATTTGCATGTATTTGGTGATACTGTAGAAAGCCACTCCAACAGTCTTGCTGTTCATCACACTTACTATTTGGATAATAGTAATATTGCTCAGAAAAATTGGAAACCCTTTGCTAAGGGCCTTTATTAGTAGCTGATATATAGTGGTTGGTGGCAGTGATTTCTACCTTATAGTCCGGAGAGAAGGGAGCATAGCTGGAGAACCTGTGCCAGCCTTCCACAGGAGTGTCTGTGTGTTTGTATATAACTCATATCTCAAAGTGTGTGTGTCAGCTACTTTGGCAGGGACATGAAGCACTGCTTGAACAGAGAAGGCACTGGAGGTTTTGGCTTGACCACTAGGCTGAGATCTGTACCCTATAGCTGTGCCAGTGGGGAGTCTTATTGGGAATCTGGAGAGAAAGGGAGAAACCAGCTCCAGACTGAGTGTGATCTCTGTGTGCTCTTAAGGGAAATTGTACTTCACTGTGTATGTTCTTGCTATCCTTCCCAATGTGGATCTCCCTCACTGGTGCTAGTGATGAGGATTGAGGCTCCTTGATTACTGAACCAGTGCATGGGCATTACAGCTTGTATAAATTGTTTTCAAATATTTTGGTAATAGATCGCAGGGTAGAAATAGGCATGCAATCCTTTCATCCCATTAGAAGAAGTGACTTTAGACAGAAGGATTATAGCTGCATGCTTTAATGTTGGTGGAACAGTGCCTGAGGTGATAGAGAGTGGTTAAAGATATAAATATAGGATTAAGGATTTTTTCAGTTGTAAACCTTAAGAAGGTGAGATGATGTTTGCTGGATTTTGACTCAAAATTGTCTGAGAAATAGAGTCTTGGTCTATTTTACAGCTACTTAAACCTCATCACGCTATCCTCTTAATCATAGTGAGCCACAAGGCTTTATCTTAGTCCCTCTGCTGTTTACAGTATACATGCTACATTTAGGGTATCTTAAAGGAGAGGTGCTTAGCATATCATTGTTATGCAAATGATTCCAAGCTTTACTAGCTCTTTCCAAAAGAAGATACAGTGAGAGTGCAGCCCTTGTAGATAATCTGCAGGCCATTCCTTGGTAGCTTATCCAAAATTGCTTAAAGAATGAACTCTCCAAAACTGAGGACATAGGAGCATGCTACCTTGAGAATGTCTTCTCCATTGGCATTCCTTAATAACATTCCATCTCTTATGGAGGAAACAAGTTTTAGTTTTTGGATAAGGTCTGTAACTTAGACATCATCCTGAGTTGTTGGCTGATACTTTAAAGCCAAGTGTTTGCTGTCATAAAATCTTCATGTTTCCATTTATGAAACATCTCCAGGATCAGGCATCTGATGCCACAAGCTGACCTCCAAGTAAGTGTTCATACCTTGGTCTTTAATCCCCTTGATTATTATAATGCCCCTTTTCTGGGACTCGCCGGCACTGAACATGACCATTTAAAGCTAGTGCAGGATTCTGCAGCTAGACTGGTAACTTCCATTTCCAACAGTTAATACCAGTAATGCATATCCTGCACTGGTCTGTAGTATGTTACTGAGCTATTTCCAAGGTTTTGGTGTTTGCCTACTTGTCTTTACATGACTTGAGTACCTCTTATCTGCTTGAGCTTAAGGAAGCCATACTACCTTCCATGGACCTTGTGCTGTGGTGTTTCCTGAGGTGCGCATATAAACAAGTCCTTTGCCTTTCAAACTTTACATCTGTAGATCATACTGCTTCAGTAACTTCAAGAATGACCTGCCTTGTCAGTTCCTGTAGGTCAGTTAAAAATCATTCACTTCAAATGGCATTTGAAGGTGTGAGGTGGATCTTTCTTAGTTTTTATTTATCTATATTTGAATCTGACAGTGGGTTATTTCATAGTCTTGCAATGCTGATTTTAGTCTTGTTCATATATGTTAATATGACCAGATATGTTTCAATTTATTTTCATTATTTGAATTGCACTCTTTCCTTGGCATTAGTGTCTTGTTTGAAAAACACCAAATGGAAAAGTAAATTTGAAAATGAAGTACTATTAAATCTCACCTGCTTCTCATCACCAGTCTCACAGACGCACTTGTTTCTAGTCCTGTACTAATGATGAAGTTGACCACAGCAGAAGCATTCTTTGTGGAAAGGATTCAAATGATATACAGATATTCAGTTACGTAACCAGTTTCAAGTGCTTTATTTCAACTGGCCTCACAAAATGGATAGGATAAAAACGTAAGCAACACTTTGCACTTGACATTCATGTACTATGACTCATAGTAGAATTGAAATGCTGTTTATGAAGGAAAGAAAATGTTGTCCATTTCTATCAAAAGTTGGCATTTCAGTTTCCATGTATTTTGATAGAGCAGAATGTCTGCTTCAGGATCCTAAAAGGTATGCTAGATAAATATTAGTATATTTTCTATCATATGCATCAGTATTGCTATTATAATCAGATATCTGATTTGTTGTGAAACACACACACAAACACACACACTATTTTCAGTGGTTTGAAACTTCTCCATGTCACAATACTCAGGATAGTTGGTAAGGAAATATTTGTACCTTATGTTAGGCATTTTGCCTCATTATAAGTGAACTGCAGTTATTCAGAAAATATCAACGATACCATACTATGGTCAGACACCAACAAATAGTTGAAGAAACTAATTATCCTGAGATTAAATTAAGGATTTACAAATTACAGTCAGTGACTACAGATCTCTGAAATATATTAGGCTATGATCTAAAGGATATCATAACAGCTAATGCAAACAGAAAAAAATCAAACTTGGCACAAGAAACAGTGCTTAAGTGACACAGTATCAACTTATGCTTCCTGGTGTTTGGCCTTTTTTGATGAAAAACAAGACATCTGTGAAAGATCCTTTTATTAGAATACCCTGGCATTATATTTACTGCACTATTACACCCGTGGAGCTTTTTCCATCTGTAACTTACTGACCTCCTCTGTGCAGTAAAGTGTTTCTTAAAACTGAAATGCTATAATTTTAAAATTACAGAGCCAGCACTTTTAGAAGCTCTTGAGAAAGCTAAAAGCATTTTTAAAAGCTGATATCACTACCTCTTGCAGCATAAGTGGACTTTACTTCCAACGTGCTTGAATTTCATCAAATTGCTTTCTACTGCTCTCACTCATACATCATTGCTAAAAGATGAATGCAGCAATGAGAAGAAATCAAAATAAAAGCTCTGCTCTCATGAAAACAGTCCAAGGAAAATGCAACAAATTGTTTGGTTAGGATGCCTATATAAAGAACTCTTTTCTTGTGATGTGTTCCTGGAATCATAAAAAATAGTATAATTTGTGCAATTTGCTCTGTACTGAGAATGATGAAAAGACTTATGAGAAATACAATACCTACTTACAGAAATATCAGTGGTTTTCAGCACCGAAGTCATATAATCATAATATCTTACTTGTGATTCATAATAAGTATAGCTTGTTTTCTTCCAAGAACAAATTTGATGAAAAATATTTGTGCTCCAGCATCGGGTCTGGAATCCAGCTGCTGCTTTAAGTTCTAACTGCAAATTCAAATGTCTAGAATGACAGTCAGTTATTAGACAGAAGATTATAACTAGAGTTAAAATGAATGTATAATTTTTGTTTATATCAGTAAGCAAGCTCTGTTCACATCAACCAGATCCAGTAGTAGGTAAGAATGTACTAAACATGCGTACCATAGAAAAGGAAAAAGAATGTTTCTCCTCGCCAAGTACTCAATTGTCTTGGGGGGGATAAAACAGATTGTATTTTCACATCTTATAGTGAGCATTACAATTCAGGCACAATGCATTATTATTGTGTTCCAACTGCAGGCTAATGTGACTGCAGTGTTAGTTGACATTCTTGGATTCGATCATTTTTAACTTTTAATATGACTCCACAGCCTACTGAGAGGTAAATATTATAAAAGCAGATATGGAAGTAATGTTAACATAATTACAAGCATATATATATATATATATATATATATATATATATATATATATATATATATATAACATGCATATACAGTTTCCTGAAAATTATTTTAAATAACAAAGCAAATGTAAAAGCAAAACAAAACAAGTTGGAGGAGGTCTGCCTTTTTATACTCATCATCGAAGAATGTGTATCTCTTAAAGAATCTTTGCAAGCTATAATTGAATGCCAGATGTATTTCAGGTACAGGATGGAGACTGATCAACTACCAAAAAATGAAATATGCAAAATACTGTAAGTTTTAGTCTGAAACTTAAATCAGAAGAAAGCACAGTTGTGTATGTAAACTTATCATAATATCATAATGGAATGATCACTGTTGCGGTAGCCTATGTAGCTATGGATAACAGAACTGGCCAACTTCTAAAGCTTTCAGGGTACCTTGCATGCACCCAAACTGCTGGTCAGATCGAGCTGAGCTGACTAAAAGAGACTGAGTTGAGAATGATGGTTGATTGCAAAGTCCTTCAGGGATTTTATCCCAACAAAGAGAGAGAGAGGGAGGCTAAAGCCATGAGATGACAAAGTCTGAACTCTAATACTAAATGTCCACACCCAGGCCTAAAAGACATATACAAATAAGTGGTATTAAGTGAGAGAGCAGCTACTTCAGTAGTGCTCAAACATCTGCTGTTATAGTAAGCTTACTTACACAACTGTACTATGTTCATCATTAGGTATTCTGCTGCAGTAGCTTTTTTTAAAAAAACACCTTTATTGAATTATCATTTGTGACACAGGCAAATTTATATTTTTACAAACATAATCAAACTGTATTAACAAAATAACATTAACAAACATTATACTTCATATATACTGCTATATATCATTCAATCTAAGCAACATTACATAAATTATTGAATTCATACCTCCCTTTTTTTAAACAAGAAACATCTTTATTAAACTATCACTTATGACATAAGCAATCATACATGAAAACAAACCACACCGACACAATTTTAGTTGCAAGCATATTACATCATACTGACACACTTCCAGTTGCAAACATTATACATCACTTACAATCTACCCAATCATTTTCAGTCAAACATTACATAGCCCATTTAAGTCCTGCCTTCTTTTAAACCTCATTCTTTCCCTGTATGTATTGTTCCCACAATTCCCATTTTTCCTGTGTAGTTTGCTCTTACTCTTTTCTAAAGATCTCAGTTCCAGTTGTTTTATCTCTGCAGTAGCTTAAGCTATATGGGTAGGTTACCATACCTTAACATGACTGGTAGGAGGAAGGTCCAGGAGCCCTGGGAGACTGGTCATAGCAAATCCTGTCTTAGGCCAGGAAAAGGGTTCTAATTATAAAGCTTTGTAAAAGTGTGCACTGATGGCAAGCTGCTGCTTCTAGAATATTTCCAGAATCCAACCCTTTCCAAAAAACTGCAGATGAAGCCCAAGACTCTGGTAGACTCGGCCTTGACTCTGCCTGGAATAGTTTTGTTGTGGTATGTGTAACAATGAAATAACCATTTTTGAAGCAGTTGACCATTTTGAAGCAGTTGATTTTGCATAGCTGGGCTTTTTTCTTGCCTTCTCCAGAAATGAACAACTGATCAGAAGTTCTGAAAGATTTTGTTCTGTCAAGATGGTGCCACAGTTGTCCATGGGAATACAAGGTATGAAGTATCCTTTATCCCTCATTTTTTTAGATTCTGGAAAGAAGAAGGAGATAGATAGCTTGCCTTAAGGTAAATTCTGATACCACTTTAGTCAAAAATGAGGGACAGGAAACTCTGTCTTTGTTGAAAATGAGAAAAGGCTGATCCACCATGAGAGCTTGCAACTCAAACACTCTTCTTGCAGATGTCAGAGTAATAAGTAAAACTGTTTTCCTTGTTAAATTCTCAAGGTCAACATGATGATCTGGTTCAAGAGTAAATTCTTCCAACATGGAAATTAAGATCCCAAGGCAGAGTCAACCATTATTTAGGAAGCTTCTTATACAATCCCTGGAATTTGTGAAGCTTGAGCCAGGAGCAGGCGTAGCATCGGCGATCTAACGACAAATACAGCTGCCGAGCGATTCAGGTACAAGCTGTTTCCATGTGCACTACCAGCATACGCTACAGCTGCGCAGCTCCTGGTGCATATATGCTAATTACCCCATGTGCAGCAGTGTACCGTGCAAATGAAGGTATATAGTGATTCATGAAGTGGTGCAGGCATAGTGTAAGCATGCAGAAATGTAAACCAAAAGAACGATTTACATTTTTTCAAACATAAAATTGGAGCCATGACAGCGGACCCAACTTATGTATTATAATGTTAATATATGCCAATGGCTAAATATATAGCCAATGGCATAAAAAATGCACAACACATAAAAAAATAACATTTAATGTCATGGCCACACTAACGCAAAGTAAAATTGCAGTGCATCGGTGCGCAAATGGGATCACAATGAAAATATATTTATATGTCATAAAACTGCAATGTAACACATTTCATGAATTTCCCATAATAGTCAATTGCATGCATGCTACACCACAACCATGGCGTAAGGTATGCTAAGGGTCTGTGACAGTGTTCTGCACGGCAACTAGGAATTAGTAGTCGATGCCATGCAAATGAGTCAAGTAATACTGAATCGCAAAATCCCCACCAGCATAAGGATGTACCTCACAGAGTAGTGGTACAACACCGAGGTGTGGTCTAGAGATAAACATGACATCAAGAGAGGGGTGCGCCACCTTAGCTGTAAACACATTGGAGCATTGCTAATCCAGGTTGCCTGTTACTAAGCAAAGCCGCAGGATAGGGGTGTGGAAGTAGCCATAGCTTTGCTTAGCTGAGAGCACACAAGGTAACTGAAAGTGCATGTGAACATGGATGAAAATGCACTCGAAAACCAGTAAATGGCTGTGTGCGGCATGCACCACAGCTGAAACAGGAAAGATATGGGAAGACAATAAGGAAATGCTGCAGCATGGTAATTGGAGTACAAATGAGTAATTAACACCTAGGAACTCACAGTGGTCCACTGACAACAGCTAACAAGGCTGCTAGCAGCTACCTGCAGAACAGGAAAGGGGAGGTGCCATACTGCAAAGAAAAGAGAACTGTCACAGCAGAACAAAGCAAACTTGCAGTAGATCAGCTACATAACACATTTCACTACACAATCCTGTGTTGGGAAAGTACAAAACAAGAAAGCAGGCAGCTGGATGCATGCCTGACAATGGAAGGGGAATCGGGTTGAAAAGTGAAGTAAAGGGCAATAGATGAATCACAGCAGCCAAGCGTAAGTCAACACCAAAGGCCACACAATAGCAGTACCTGCTGTAAAACCCATAATTAAGATGCCCTACAGCTGGAATTGCACATACACACCCAATTACACTAGCAGCATCCATTGCACAATAGTATAAAGTGTGAAAGCCCCACACACACACTTGTGTATTCCCAGACACTCTGCACCATTGGTGTATACAGACGGGGAACTTTTAATATGTACATATTAGGGGCTGCCATAGCTTTGATTCTCCAGCATGTGTTGGAGACTGACGCTGGTGTGGAGGATGATGCTGACAACCATCTCAGGCACCAGAGGAGGAGAAGAGTGTTCAGACCCAGGGTAACCTGCCAGGGGCTACATGATCTGGAGATAGTAGAGCATTACAGGGTGGACAGGGACACCATACAGCAACTTGCAGAGCTGTGCTGGCCATGCATCAGAGCCAGAAATAACAGAGGGGAACCCATCTCAGTGGACACAAAGGTATGTGTAAGCCTGAGAATACTAGCCAGAGATACCTTTCAAAAGCCTACTGGGGATATCATGGGGATCTCACAGGCATCAGCATCCAGGGTACTCCACCAGTTCCTGGATGTCATGTTACCACATGCCTATGAGCACATATACTTCTTCCGAATGCAGGAGGAGTTGGCCAGCAATATGCATCTCTTCCACTTATGGCAGACTACCTGGAGGTACTGGGTGCAATAGACTGCACGCACATACACATCAAGACACCACCCGGTGAGCAGGGTAGGCACTACATAAACTGCAAGGGATACCCCTCCATCAACTGCCAGGTCATGTGCAATGCCCAGGGCATTATCATGGATGTGTGTGCTGGCAGCCCTGGAAGCTATCACAACTCCCACATCTGGCATGCCTCACAGCTGTATCAGGTATTTGCCAGAGGGGACATCCCATATGGCCACCTGTTGGGGGTGCTGGCTATGCACTGGAACAGTGGATGATGACTCCCATCAGAAATGCACACACAGCCATGCAAGAATGCCATAATGAGGCACACACAGAAACCAGAACCATCATAGAGTGTGTGTTTGGGATGCTGAAATCAAGGTTCCTTTGCTTGGACATATCTGGTGGAGCCTTGCAGTACTCTCCAGGCATGTGTGCCCACATCTTCATAGTATGTGCCATTTACACAATATGATCCTGTGGAAACAGCTGCAGCAGGGACAGAATGGTGAAGGCCCTCACAGCTGACCACCATTGCCAAGGGCCCCACAGGCACAGAGGGACTCAGACCACGAACACCCTGTGCCAGCCCCAGTAGGCAGACGGAGGTGTGCCCAGTATGCCCATGCCTTGGCAAAGAGGGAACGTATAGCACACACACTGACAGTGTAGGCACCTATGGACTGACACCCTTCTCCACCTGCACACACAGCAAACATGGATGGCACACACACACGACCACCTGTAAATTGTCATGTATAGGTGGCCTACTGTGTGCATCCTACATAGGCAGCCCTCAACTATTGTACACACAACTACCATTGGCAAAAGTTAAATCAATACCTGAACAGTAAATTAAGTTATCAGCATGTGTTGATACTGTATGTATAGGTGCATAAATACACAGGTAGGTACATGCCTAACTGCCCGAGGTCATTCATAATCATAGCCAAAATGTGTCTGCTGTCACCACCCCATTGAATAACTAACTGTCCCTCTGTGGAACAGAGCCAATTGCAGGATCCCTGGGGTGTATCCACTGTTCCCCACCCACTCTGCAAGGATTCCCTAAAGTGTTAGTGAGGGGTTCCGTATAATGAAATCAGGGATGTAGTTCCAAATCATGGGGAGTACCCATGACAGGAATCTGTCACTCCAGCATCTTCCAGTTATGGTTGTGGCAAGGTGTAGCTCATTACAGTGTGTGGCTCACTGTGACATGGATGCCCATAGGTGGAGAATATCCATTAAACCTGACTTGGACACGGCTTTGTTGGCCAGCAAATATCATCTCTGAGTAAACAAAGATGCCACTGAGTAATGCAAGAGTTTATGCAATCTGGCAGCATAGGACACATGTCTGAGGGCATTATCCCTCTATGTGAGGTACGTTTGTGGCCCTTCCAGCTGTCAGTTGTGTCTTCTGAGGTACATCCAAAATGGGTTATCATACTCGATGATGGGATTGATGACTGATGAGTAAAGGGGCACAATAACCAAGTATGTTTAGATGCGAACCCTTAAGTAATCAGATGGCCTACATAGATGGATGTCCTAACTACTTTGCAAATATGACTGTCAAAGGAGAGATCACTATGTAATGTAGTCCCCGCATACCCATTACGTTGTCTGAATTATAGTGTCTGCCACTCATGTGTTAATATGTATGTGTGTAGTTTCCCAAAATGGAATAACCATGCAGTATGTGGCCTTTAGCTTGAGGCCATCACTCTGACAGCCTGTGTTGGTCTATGTGAGGCCCCCTGAAGGATGTCTGTGACAGCTGGACTGTCAGTTATGGCTCCCAGTCTGCAGTAATCATCAAACACAAGCCTGCTGTAGTTCACCTGTGTTAGCCCGTACCTCTGAGAAGTACATGGCAAACAGTAGGGGTCCCAGGACTGAGTCCTGTGGGACACCAGTTGTGACTGGTCAAGAGTTGGACCTGGAGGCTGCTAGACTTACCATGTGGGTTGTGTGTGCAAGCCTGTTGGCAAACCAACCTGTGATGTATGGGTGTATGTACTGGCCGGTGAGTGTAGAAATAATACCTGAGTGGGGAATGGTGTCAAAACCCTTGGTGAGGTCCAGGTAGTGTGTGTGAACTACCACACCCCACACCTAAAGTCTAGGTGTCTGTAAGATGTCAAACTGGTTCAGTAGGCATGATCTGCACTCAATCAAGGTGACCTGGGTTGGGTCAAGTGTCTGGAGGTTACCATTGTCTATGCTAATGAGTGCCATGAGGATGCGCTCCATAGCCGTGCAGATCAGGCTATTCAAGCTTATGGGGTGGTAGATAACATGGTCAGTTGTGTCTCCACCTTGGTGGAGTGTAATAGCTGTTGCCATGTGCCAGTGAATGGCCATGTAGCCTGTGTAGAGGCTGATGTTGAATTGCTATATTAGGCGGGGGGTCACTTTGTCTTGTAGTGTCTACAGGATGCAGTCAGGGACACCGTCTGCCTCCATTGATGCTCTGTCATGCCATTTGAAAGGGCCATTACCACCTGTATGTCTCAGATGTCTGGGATACTGTACATTTTGGGTATTATTGTGGGCCCAGTAGGGGGTGAAGCTTCATCTGAATGTATCATCAAGTGTGTTGGTGATATCAGTAGGGTCAGTATATTCAGTGCAATATTGCACCAGCACAGTGCAAATCTATGTGTTACTGATTACATCCTTGACATAGCCAAAGAATTCTTTGTGGTCATATTCTGAATCCATACCTATTTACCTGTGGATGTCAGCCATGGATGATTACATGAGTAAAATAAGTATCTTGCTAATACTGGTCATGGACGTCTGCATGTCTTGGGATTTGCTGTTGTTCTGGACTACTGTCCTACTTCTGTTGTATAGCCTGAATAATGCAGGGGTTTAGCAGACTGGTGTCCTTGTGTAGGAGTAGTGAGTCCTGGTTTACCATTGATGGCACAACCCATACATCTTTGTAGGTGCTTATAGAGTGCATTCGTAATTCTGTCTGTATCTTGAGCAGTGTCATCCCTGAGCCTGGAGGCTGTGAACCCTCCCACCTCTGTCATTAGTACTATAAATTTAGCTGTAGGAAAGGTATTCACTGTGTGTTACTTGGATGGGAGAGATGGTTGGGAGTAGAAATCATCAGTGAATAGTTCATGGTCAGATCTAAACAGTGACTAGTTTACCTCTGCTGTAGTGCACCTGTTGCACATGTCAGTGATTACCACTTCTAGTATGTTTTCACCTCTTGTTAGTCCATCTACCAACTGATACAGGCCATATGAGGTGATAAATCCCAGGAAGTGCTGGGCCTGGAAGTCAATATTCGAGTAGGTTATCCAGTTAAATGTTAGGTAGCCGACATTGACCAATGACAGGGTGTCTGGTAGGACTGTCATGTTTACCAGTATTTCCAGATAGTTGTAGTGGTGCTCCTGGGTCATGGAGGGTTATCTGTAGCAGCTCACAGTTTGCATTGCAGTCGTGGCTGATGTTAGCTGCACATGGATGATCACAGAGGTATCATGCTGCCCAACTAACTTGGAGGTGTGGGTATCCCCGATGAATATGGATACACCCCCTCCATGTCTGTGCCAGTCCATGTTCAGTGGCTGAAATGTGTGTTAAGGGTTGTAGTCTGGTAGTGTCGGTGTGCTCACAGGAGCCTTATACAGGTCCCAGTCACAGAACAGATGTAGATGTTGTCCATACTGAGGGGTGCTGTGAGTGCGTGCATGTTGTGAGTACTACCCCTGGTGTTGAGTAGCCTAACCCTCATTTGTTCTGCTATTATGCCATTTATGGAGGTGAGATTCACCTCTGAGACCTGCCTAGAAATGGCACTATGGGGGTGCCAATAGCCTTGCCCAGCATTCCAAAGCCATAGGCTGACACATGCAAGTTGGTATGGAATTGTTGCAGGCATGTATCCCATCTGTGCTTGTGTCCCATCTTTCCTGTAGGTAACCTACTGGCAAGCAATACAAAGTCTGAAACCAATACATGTCCACTAGCTTCCAAGATAGGCTTTTGGTGTGATTATGTATCAGTAGTCTGTATGCTATTGCTGTACTTAATTGTTGTCTGACTACATGGTGAATTTACACTGTATATTGTGATCAGAAAACTCTGTATAATCAGATATGATGTTGGAGATGGCCTGCACTGTAGAGGTTTGCAGATAGGTAGTAGGCTATCTGCCTAAGGGCATTTAGAAGCATAACTACAGTGTGGTGGCTTTACCTGCACCATTGAGGAAGTAACTGAGCCTCTGACAAGCATAGCCAATGAAGTGATTCCAGGCAGAGTTGCTGGAAGCTGTTGAACACTGGGGTGCTGTAGGGTGATAGGGGCACATAGTGATCTCAAAAGGGCATGTTAACATGACAAACCAACTGCATTCAATTTCACTAAAAGGTCTTGCAGCTGTAAAACTGTTGTGGCTCCCCCACACCCTGGCTGTATGTTTCTGGGACACATGATCCCAGGGGTGTATATACTGTTGCCCAGTCACACATCAAGGTTTCCCCTGAAGTAAGTCAGTGAGGGGCTATGCCAAATGTAGTTAGGATGTTAATGTATAGTCTCTCAATTCATGTGTCATGTCAGTATTTCGAGAAGCTCACTGGGTGTGGGTGGCTCCGCCTGTTGTGTAGCCAAGCTTACACATAGGATTCATGGACATAGAAAATAAGCAGAAGGAACGTTAATGTCAATAGTGTAATGGCTACAGCATTTGCATAATATCTGTGCAGTCCTGGTTCAAATCCCAATAAAGTCAGAGATGATTTACATGTTACATAGTAAACCTTAACCACAGCTTGCATATATAGGTAGTATTCCACAGAATAATAAACATTTGGAACACACAACCGCTGACATGCGCGTTAATCACCCTTGCACTACCAGTACCTGCTCTGAGAGGTAAAATGAGCACTGCCAGGATTAGAACACGCAACCATGTATTTAATCTTCACGATAACCTACCAATAAGCTACCTGAGATGTACCAGCAGCAGTTGTGTATTCTGACAGGTTAAAACACAAAAGGGAGGAATGTGTGGAAACAGGACAAACTGCCATGTACCCAATGAAAGGTGTATGCTATATATATATATATATATATATATATATATATATATATATATATATATATGTTGATTTATATATATATATATATATATCTATATATATATATATATATCTATATTTATATTGTATATGTTGATTTATATATATATATATATATATATATATATATATATATATATATATATATATATATGGTTCCCTATCAGAAGCCTGAAACACTATAAGCCTGAAAATCAAAATCCTGAAACCAAAAGCCTGAAAATTCAAAATCAAAACCCAAAATCCTGAAACTCAAAATCCTGAAAACACAAATAATGCTAATATCTCATTATAAAGACACTAATATCTACCAACTGACCCTGACCCTAACCCTAACCCTAAGGTCCGTCACTATCGCACACTCACCTGACCCGCCCTAACCCTAACTCACTTAACCCGCCCCTAACCCCAATATTTGTCACTATTGCATACATGCCTAACCTGCGCCCTAACCCTAACTCACTTAAACCGCCCCTGACCCTAACATAAAACTAACAAGACACTTACCTGAACCCAGCATGACCTAACACCACAGGGCTAACAATAGCAAAGCCACAATGATGTCAGCATGTCCATTTTGTGTTTTCAGGATTTTGAGTTTCAGGATTTTGGGTTTGATTTTGAATTTTCAGGCTTTTGGTTGCAGGATTTTGATTTGCAGGCTTATAGTGTTTCAGGCTTCTGATAGGGAACCATATATATATATATATATATATATATATATATATATATATATATATATATATATATAAATCAACATATATATATATATATATATATATATATATATATATATATATATATAAATCAACATTATATATATATATATATATATATATATATATATATATATATATAATATATATATATATATATAAATCAACATTATATATATATA
The DNA here is from genome assembly GCF_019279795.1 of Protopterus annectens. Taxonomy (NCBI): domain Eukaryota; kingdom Metazoa; phylum Chordata; order Ceratodontiformes; family Protopteridae; genus Protopterus; species Protopterus annectens. The sequence continues at coordinate 728,960,966 of NC_056736.1, read as the reverse complement.
TATATATATATATATATATAATATATATATATAATATCTATATAATATATATATATATATATATATATATATATATATATATATAAATCAACATATATATATATATATATATATATATATATATATAGAGAGAGAGAGAGAGAGAGAGAGAGAGAGAGAGAGAGAGAGAGAGATATGTCGATATATGGGGATATACATATATATGTAGCTATATAGATAGGTTAACAACATCTGCATAACCATGGAGGTGCATATAAATCAGATACCTACCAAATACCGAATGCTTGACATACCGACGCGCGTAATCATGAGGCTTAAAGACCGAAAGACCACAGTACTGAAACACCAGAAGCACGAGGTTTAAAATCCTGATGCCAAGGGACATTTAGTCAGTGCTTGTGGTGTTGCGGTTCAGGTAGGTTACTGTGTGTAAGTGTGTTTTTGAGGGCTGTAGTGTGTGTAAGTGTGTGTTCTGAGTGTGGTGTTTGTTCCTGGGGGACTGTAATATGTGGGTGTGGGTTTGCTTTGTGCGTCTGGTTGTGCAATCCCAGAGGTAGAATATTAAAGTAGGGGGTGTGGGGTGCACAGCCACCCACATGAGGGGTGTAGGGGGGCTTGCCCACCTGCTCATATATAGTGTATGATGGTTTGTTTGGATGTGGTGGGTAGCAGTGTGTCTGTGTGTGCGTGTGTGTGTTCCATGTTTGTGTTACTTTTGCGAGTTTGACTGTCACTGTCGGTAATGTGGGGTATGGGTGTCTGGGCCCGGTACTGTGGGTGTCAGAATTGTGTGTGTTCAAGATTCCATAGGTATCTCGTATACAGCGGTTGAAGTGTTCATATATGAGTATAACATGAACCATAGCAATCACACATTCTGCCACGACCAAACTTTATGAACAAAGAATATGGAGAGTATATGCCTATACACTATTACAAATATGTCCTATGGACATAAGCCAAAAATAGGGTTACCACCTGTCCCACTTTGTGAGGGACAGTCCCTCTTTGGGCAGTTGTGTCCTGACCAAAAATATTAAACGTGGCAAATGTCCTGAGATTGTAGGACATAATTATGTCTCATATGTAATGTAATAGTTGCATGCAATAGTTATTTCTGTATCTAAAATACCTACATGTTACAAGAAACAGGATAAGTAACTAAACTGCTACAAGAATAAGCTTATATTTAGGCAAAAAAGGAAAGTTCTGTTCTTTGTACTCACCGTGGGTTTGTGTCGGCCTGTAAAATCTGATGTGTGTCCTGAAAATGTCCCACTATGGCCATTTGAAAAGGTGGCAACCCTAGAGAGGGTCAGTCACCAACACAACTCCTGTGACTGCAAATACCTATGACAGAAATACACAGCTTTCATGTAGCAACATTTTATTACATTCCGATGTATTTCCAAAAGGATTCAAGGACTAACATCACCTGCATGCTATACAGGAACCAACAGTGCCTTAATGAATCAGCCTGCAATTACCATTGTATTAGTCCACTAAAGGATAGGTGTTTAAATAGGGAAGGAACCCTCACACACATATCGATTATGTATAAATGCAGTTCCTACACACCTGCATCTGCTATGTACACCCACCAACATCTCCCTGACACCCAAACCAATTACAATACAAACGTAATTACATCACAAATCATTCACTCACTGTACGACAGTTGCAGAAGCCTTAATATACCTTGTCAGAGACACACTAACATGGCCCTATGTGAAATAGTTGTTATACAATGGAACAGCTGCTGATGTTACAGGGTTTGTTTGCACTAATCCCATTTCAGAAGGTTGTGTGTACACCAAGAAGTGTTACCAATTACTGATTAACAGCACAGTATGATACACATGTACACCAAACCAAAGCTGACTGGTGTGCACACTGTAAACCACCTAACATTTCATGCATAGCCATACAGCCTTGAGCTGCCCAAACATCCTTACCAGACTAAAACATCTGCAGAAGTATCAGGTACAAACAAACCCTGCATAAGTAGCAATGTTCTGAAATATAACAGCTGTACTCACATGTAGAACAACATCTTCTAGCCATTACACACAATCCACGGGAGTCATGAAGCTAATATATCTCTGCCTGTCTCCATATAGCTGTTGAAATACATCACAAACAACACATCCAGGCTGTTTTCCTTGAAAGTAAGGCAAAGGAACAACGCCCAAGTGGAGTACTCAATTACACACCACTGTTGCCATAGTATTGGCTAATAGATTAGCTGCACAGCTGATGTGCATGTAATTAACTACTTTGGAACACCAATTGGTGGTCAGGATAGCACGTTACCAATATTTAACTATAAAAGGATGGCTTAGCACACATTCAAACCATCTGCATATACCAGCAGAACATTACAAAGAAGACTGAAACACAAACTGAAAAGGATTGAAATAACAGTCAACGATACCTCGGGTTACTACTAAGGTATGTGGAACACTCAGTATGTATGTGTATGTAGTACCTGTTCTGTAATATTTAAAGTGTATGCAATGCATATAGTGGAAAGAGTTATCTTGTAGTGATGTATTGTTGAGCATAGTAACACTTGTAGTATTTATGTGTGTACTGCTGTAGGTCGCAAGGCAAACACCGAATACACCACAAGGGATGCTATATAAGGGCTTTGAACCCAGCAATTCCTCACCAGCTGCTGTCAATGGCAGGGTTGGTCCAACAAGTACGTGCTATAATGGGATAGTACATGTTGAAATATTGTAACAGTAGGCATATGTATGGGTGTATTACTGAGAATAACATGTCGAAGGTTGGCCTACTGTGCAATTATGATTTGCATTGTGGGATATTGTGCCAATAACTGTGTAATGTACAGTATTTTAGGCAGATATGTATTACAATTTACATAGCATTACTGTTATGTTAGGCAAACATTAGTTATGTCTATTGGCATTTAAAATACACAATAACAGGATACATATGACTTGTAGTCACCCGACAGTTTATCAGCATGATAGCAAAGTAAAATGGAAGAGCTAGTTAACTATCCATGCACATAAGACATGTAATAAGTTCAAAGGTAGGTACTAGGCTGTCTGCCCAAGGGTATTTTATAAGCCTAGCTAGAGTGTGTTGGCTTCTGCCACCCCCTTAGGTTAGTTCCCTGTGCCTCTGAACAGCAGAGCCATTAGTTCCCTGTGCCTATGTCCAGCAGAGCCACTGCAGTGATCCCTGGGGTACATGTCTGTCTCCCATCCACCCGTCAAGGTTTCTCTTGAAGAGTGCTAGTGAGGGGCCCTGCCTGATGCACATTGGAATCATGTTCCAAAGCATGGGGAGTCTCTGGGTCAGGAATCTATCCATCCAGCATGTCCTACTTATCGTTGTGGTTAGGTATATATCCCTAGAGCATGTGGCTCTCAGGGGCTTTTCTTTAGGTGGAGCATATCCAGCAATACAGGGTTGGACATGGGTCTTGTATGTCAAGCAGAGATTACCTGTGAGTATGCGGTATGTGACCGAGTACAGCTGGAGTTTCTTTAGTTGGGCTGCATAGGTCATCTGTTTGAGGTCAGTAATCCTCTTGGTGTGGTACTATTGTGGTCTTCAAGCTGTTGCAGTTGTCTTGTAAGGTACATCCCAAATGGGGTGATGTATCCTTTAATGGGTCTAATAAGTCATGAGTAGAGAGGCACAAAGACCTCCTTTGTTCTGGATGTGAACCCATTAGAGATTAGGGGGGGCACGCAGAAGGATATTTTAACCACCTTGGCATTATGGTTATCCAAGGAGAGATTGCTATCTACTTGATTTCCCAGATCCCTTATTACCTTTTCTGTATGTAGGGGACTAGCACCTATGTGGTAGTCTGTTGGTAATTAGTTTTATCCAAAGGGGATGACTACGCACTTTTTGGCATTCAGCTTGAGGCCATGATATTGACACCAGGTATCCGTCTCAGTGCGACCCTTCCGGAGGGTGTCTGTATCATCTGGAGAAACAATTATGGCCCCTAGTTTGCAGATGTCTGCAAACCTTTTCAGCCAAAGCCCTCCTGTGCTTGCCTGTACCTCAGAGAAGTATATACCGAACATGAGGGGTCCTAGGAGTGAGCCCTGGGGGACACCACTTGTAACTGGTTTACAATCGGACTAGGGTATGCAACTCACACTGTGTGGGTTCTGTCTATGAGCCACTTTGTAAACCATCTCATGATGTAGGGGTTAATGTTCAGGTGGATGGCTATGTCGATAATACCAGAATGGGGAATGGTATTGACAGCCTTTGAGAGATCAAGGTAGGCTGTGTGGACCTCCTTACCATCATCGAATGCCTTGGTAACTGTCTCAAAGAAGTCCATCAGGTTTAGGAGGCATGGTCTGCCCTTAACAAAGCCAAACCGGGAGGGGTCAAAGGTTTGGAGGTACCCAATGTCTCTATGGCTGAGATCCAGGATGATGTGCTCTATAGCCTTGCAGAGCAGGCTAGGCAGGCCTAGAGGGCAATAGGTCCCATGGTCCATTGTGGCGTTACCTTTGTGGAGTGGGATAACTGTTGCTGTGTGCCATTCAGGGGGCAGAAAGCCTGATGTGAGGCTATTATTGAACGTGGTGCATAGGTGGGGAGCCAGTTCATTCTGAAGTTCGTGTAAAACGCAGCCTGGGATGTTGTCTGGTCCCATGGATGCTGTGATATTCGCTTTAGAGAGTGCAGCTTATACATGCGTAGTTGTGATTACAGGGACTTTGCATTCTTCCTGTAGAGATATGGGCCCTTTAGGGGGTGAGAGGGGGGAAAGGTAGCACTGAACCTATCTGCCAGGAAGTTGGCAATATCAGTTGGCTCTGTAATGTTCGTGCCTTTGTGCTGTAACTCAGAGCAGATCTGGGTGCTGACATTGAGATATTAGACATAGCTATAGAATGCTTTGTGGTTGTCCTTGGAATTAGTGGCAGTTTTGTTTCCGTAGCTAGCTTTAGAGGATTTTATAAAGGATCTCAGCTTCTTACTGAGGCTGACTAGGGAGCTCCTCCATACATGGGATTGTACTCTCTTTTGCAACAGTGTCTTCCTTCTGTTGTACAATTTGTTTATGGCAGGGGACCACCAGATCGGCTTCCTTAATTCGGAGAATAGCGTCTTGGTTCTATTTGGGATAGCACAATCCATGCACTCATGTAAGTGCTTATAGAGTGCATTTGTGTAGGATTCGGCAGTTGTAACTGTATTGTCCATCTGCATGGGCATCATGAAGTTCACCACTTCTGTCTTAAGAAGCATGAAGTTGGCTTTGTAGAAATATTATACTGTGGATTCCTTAATGGGGGTTGGGGGCGGGATGTGGATATCAAGGGTGTTTAGCTTATGGTCAGATCGGACCAACGAGGAGTTAACTTCAGGTGTGGAACACCGGTCACTCATGTTGGTAATGTCTAGGTCTAGGATATTGTTGCTCCTGGTGGGTGTGTGGATAAGTTGATCCAGGGCATTGGAGTTTATGAATTCCAGAAAGCATTGAGCTAATGAGTTGGTACATGAGTAGTTTTCCCAGTTAATGGTGGGGTAGGTGAAGTCACCCATTAGTAGGGTGTTTGTTTGAACCCTAATAATTTCCAGTACATCAAGAAAAGAGGAGTGGGAATCTTGGGGTATGGTGGGGGATCTGTAGCAAGCTACGATTTGGATTGCAGTTTAGCCCAGAGGTAGTTGCATTTGAATAACCTTGGATGCATTGTGCTAAGCAACTAGCCTGGAGGGGTGGATATCCTTAATGAATATGGACACACCTCTGCCTTGGGTGTTCCGGTCCAGGTTACATGGCCGAAAAGTGTGCTATGAGTTATAGCCTGGTAGTGCAGGGGTGCTCTCAGTCACTGCACAGATATCGATGTTCTGCATTATAAGGAGTGAGTGCAGTTTGAGATTTAGACTTCCAGCATTGAGTAGCATTACCCTCAGTTTGTGCTTGCCTGTTCCTTTTATGGTGGTGAATATGTTATTTGAACTTTGCCTAAAGAAGGCACTATAGGGGCAACAAGAGCCTTAGCCAGTATCCAGAATCCCAGGGGTGACAGGTGCAGGTCATCTGTGGCAAAGCATTGTGGACTGTTGACCATGTAATCCCAAGAAGACAGATACTGGATCCCCTTAGAATGACACCAGAAGCTTAGCCAATTGTTGAAGTCAATCATTTTGTCCTCATACTGCGGCATCATTCTGGGCGATGGCAGAATGCTACTCAGGGTTAGGGTCATACCTGCCTGGGCTACAAGATCAGAGAGCTCTTCCATGTTTCTTTTCATGTAGTCCAGGAAGGTACATCTCAGGTCATTCACACCAACATGGACAATGACAGAGTCATATTTGTACTTGTTGTGGAGTGACCTGAGTGCATGGGTTATGTGGTGGATCCTGGTACCCGACAGGCAGCTGACAGTAACCTTCTCCTTGTTTAGCATGGTGAGTGGGACATTAGTGTGCCTGACTGTAGAGTCACCTATGACTAGTGTGTTGGGTACGTTGATTTGCCTTATTGGCTGTGGTTGAATGGCACACTGCGTCTGTGGGCTATGTGCCATTGGGGTTGTGTTGGGGGAAGGAGGCTGCTTGTGTTTCTGCTTTGGAGGTCTCTGTTGCTTAGACAGATTATTATTGAGAGCTTCCACAAATGTGTTTGTGTTACTATGTGTGGATTATGGTGGTGTAGATTTAGTGAGACTATGTGATGAGTGTGGTGTGTTGCAAATGTTTACCTTCTCCACATGACTGTCAGGGTCAGTCTTGGTTGGAGAGAGATTTACCTCCAGTTTGGCTAGATAAGTGCATCTCTCACGGATTGTAGTGTTGGGTGGTAGACAGAGAGGGTTGTCTGTGTAGATGAGGCAATGCCTACATTGTCTCAAGATGTCCAGATTCATCAAACAGACAGGAGAGAACACTGGGAGATGACCCTTGGACATGCCTGAATATAAAACTATTTTCCCCTAGATAAGTGAGGAAAGTGAGTACAAGAGCTGTTTTACTCTAAGCAAGTAAGAAAAGTACGTACAAAAACTGATTACCTCTAGGTAATGAGGAAGATTGAGTGCTATTGTAATTAGTAGCTTACGTAGAGCTTACAAGTTCTGAACACATGCTGAGCATGAATAAGCAATCCAGATAGGTTCTTGGATAACATAAACACACTGTCCCCCCCAAGAGGTACACAATCATATATCCATGTACACTACAGAGCCCCTGTAACCACAACTATGCAGGTACAAGCTGCACTCAGGCTGCATGGGACCTGTCCACATCCCAGGTTGTATCATACACATATGGAGAAAAAAGTTGCTCTCCACATACACATCATGTAAAACATAGCTTCATGTTAGCCTGTGTACATACTGAATGGTGCATACCAACATGTATCACAACCCACAAAGGGGGAGACACCACTGATAATGGGAAGTACTGCACTACTACCCTGCTAAGTCTGGTCTGAAAGGCCATGAACCTTGATGAACTTATTTGATGTCAGCAGTACAGATGTAGATGACAGTAAGGTTGATTTCACACTGCATATCATAACCTTGCAAGGTCATAGGACATCATCACCCATACTGTGTTCCACCTACACTCAGTATACTAGGTGTACATTCCTATGTCACAGGAATGTTTTGCCAAGGGACTGCTGGCAGAACCTACACTACAGAAGGTGTCTGAATAATACATGCACATCACACTAGTGCCAGCTACAGTAAGACCGTGTTAATTCATTGTACTCCCCCTCATTGTAGTCTATACCATACAGACTAACAGAAGGCATCTGCCTATTGAAGTACGTGAATGTCTATGACCTAGGAGCAATAGCTGACTCAGAGTGTTGTGGACAACATACAGAAGGGGCTTTGTGGGTGAGGTGTGTGACATATGGTCACAATCTGACAGCTACATATTGCATTGTCACCCCTATGTTAATAACCCTGTACCCATGAACTACCACCTAGGCAGCGGTCAACATAATGGACACTGTGTGTAAGGGATGCAGCTGGGCAGTTGTCTTTCCTGTGATAGTTACGTCACCACACCTGTCAGGTAATCGCATGTGGCAACCCTAATCATGACAGGGTGCCATCCATGAATATAGAGATCATTGTCCAGCCATACTTAACACTCAGGTGACCCATATCAGATCACATATTTCCTTTAAGGGGTATTGGCCATGTTCAGATGGCCTACACCAGCCTTCCCAATCCCCATCTCCACTATGTAGCATGATGCCTACCCTGAATAAACCATGTCCAACCCAGCGATGTTGGACATGCTACACGTACACATCCTGATCTCAAACACATACTTCATGGACATCCACCTTCCTAGTACTAGGATCACCACATGCATGACAGATCTTTGTCCCATACCCTTTACATTGCCCTCCATACATTGCATTCCTGTCCAGCAAAGCTGCACATTGCCCCCCTCTCAGACATGGTGTGATGACCGCATGGTAAATGTATCATTAACCCTGTGGATCAGTTATGCGGCACTGTTCCACCTGGCCCCAGAAACCCACCTGTCGGCTACAGCTAGGTAACTTTTCATCCTAGATTTATACATGGCCCAGGTGATATAGCCTTCTAGGTGACTTTGACTGTACACGTTATAGTTGATATCCATCCCTGCAAATACCATCTGACTAGCCAGTGCCCCATGTGTATCACATGTGCAACACAGGTGATACATGGCAGGATGTTAAACTAATGTACAGTGCCGTGTAGATGTATATGGCAAAACACATACATGTAAAGCCTTAGGTCATGTCCGTTAAGGCAGCGTAAGTCTTTATATGTGGCATATACACATTATCAAGGTCAACTGCATTAACGTGGACACATCCAGCCATGTGCTGATAGGTAAGAACACCAGTAGAGGCAAACAGACATGCCCACATCAAGACAGCATCCACAAGGAGTATGAGCAATGTAATCAGGTGTCACACACACATATATGGTGATAATATCCAATCACCATTGAGTGTCAACTGTGTGTGACACAAAAATGTCAGTGGTGTCAGTGTCATGTAAATTTACAAAGACAACTATTTAATTGTAATAAATGTGATACACTTGTATGTTCAGCGCTCTGTATGTCTCTGTGAGTTACTGTGACCTGTCTGCATCATTATGTCTTCCAGGAATGCCACATGCAAGGCTACCACCTTATACCTGCTTGGGGGATGAGGCTCTCATCCCATCCCTACATGACAATTATGATGTCCTGTTCAGCCATGTGCCACAGGATGCACAGCAGCAGGATGCCCTGTGGATGGAACTTCACAGGAGGGCTAATGATGTGGGTGGCCACAACCGCACATGCCAGCAGGTGAGCAGACACTGTACAGACCTTATTAGATGGGTGAAACAGCATGCGAATGCAATCGCCAGGGAACAAGGTGCAACAGGTGGTGGGCCACCAACCCAGTTCCCACTCACAAGTACCGAGGAGCTACTGACCAACTTGCGGACACCTGCAGAACAACATCCACAAGCCTTAGCTGATATTGTGGAGGTGGGTGTCTCTCAACCACCAAGCCTGGAGTTGCCTGATAAGTCACTACTGCACCTATAACAACTATATTCCATATAGTTACATGTGTCACTGTACAATATATAATGTAACATCATATGCAAGGCATGTATACACACATGCCGCATACTATAGTATGTTACTCTGTGTATGCACACATGTGCATACTCCATAATATAGTCTATTGTACTGGCGTATGTGTTAACATGCACATTGTACCCTGTAGCTATCATACCGGCATGAATAATGATCATACTGATGTGTTACTCCTATTTAGGTACCTCTGGTGTTCCGCTGCGACAGCAGCTTGTTGCAGGTGAGACTGTTATTATTTATCAGGCATCTTAATGCACAGATCTATCTGCCATATGGCCATTTACCACATGCATACATAATGTATGGTCCTGTCACAATATACAGGTCGGACCTGCAATGCATCACAATGGCTACCCATGTACAATACTTGCAAACTATGTGAAACACCGACATGAAACCTCACAAACTGTCTTTGCCAGATGTGTGGACAGCTGTGCATTCAATGGTGGAGGTGCTATTCACTGAAGGGACATGTACTACAGATCAGAACTACACATGTGGGGAATACAAACAGTACTACATATTGAGCTGGAGTATGGCCAGCCCACAGGATTCACCGATGTGGATCATAGCCCTGCTATGAATGTCACACAATGTGATGTGCTATTTGACATGTCCATGACATCTAGTGGACTGGTTACAACACTGCCTAACTATCCTGAGAAACATATCCCACATACCAAACATACCACCCTTTGTCTGCAGAACCCTGTCGTCAGTGGAGCATATGACATCTATGGGTGTATGTCATATGGGACAACACAGACATATAAAATAGATGCCCATCACAATCATTTGGCCAACATATGTACACACATGGCCATGGAGGATAGCCAGAGACATGAAACAACACACACAGTAGATGTGATGTGCTTGTGTGTACACCCTGTCGTACATTGGCTCCACATGGTCCAACAATGGCCTTTGTGTAATGGTTATATTGCAGATGTGGAACACTAGACATCCTACAGGCCTATGCACATCTTGTGTAGGCGTGACATCAATCCACCACATAAGATGTGTTGTGTCACGACATGACAGCAGTCACCTGTACAGTATCCACTTCAGCCCACAGATACAGTACATTCCCCTTGCTGGTGTCAGACATCAGTGTCATCCTGTCATCCATCAATGTCATCCTTGCTCCTCATGTATATGTGTGTGTGTGGTACACAGATGTCATGTGGGACATGGTGTACTGACGAGTTTGCCATGTCTGGCCATGGTTGCCAGGCAGCAGCAATATGGTTGCAGATGTGCAGGGGTGTCATCCATATACCCTTCAGTGACCTGTGTCACACATTCCACATCATGGTTTAGTGTGTATACACCACAGTAATGTGGGTTACATTCCACAGTATATATGTATTGTATCTGAACACAGTCATGGCTATGAACTGTGTCTGTAACTCACACTGTATAGCAATAGAGACGCCTCATGATTCCCTGCAATGGCCATGTGCATCAGCTAAATGTGCAGTATATCTGTATGGCGGACAGTCAACACTGCTTTGAGACACCATTACCCCACTGTATATTTGACAGGACACCATTGTGTTAAATATGTATGCATGTCAGCAGATCACATGTCATACTACATGTGATTGTCAAGGTCATATGCCACACATCAGGCAGGTGTACTGTTAACCTGTGCTGGTCTACATGGTGTAACACAGGGATGTATGCTAACTACTACTATGATTGTGTAATTTGCCTGCCTTCTGCTATGACACATGCATGCTGTTGTGTGAAACCCAGGGAAGTATGATAACTACCACTATTATTGTCTGCGCTGCATGCCATCTGCCATATCACATGCATTTTGCATGCCTTCTGTCATACCACATTAATGTTGGGTGCTATAGCATGTGTGTGTCTGTGTGTGTGTCTGTGTGTGCCTTTGTGTGAGTGTGTGTGCGTCTGTGTGTGTGTGTGTGTGTGTGTGTGTGTGTGTGTGTGTGTGTGTGCCTGTGTGTGTGGGTCTGTCTGCGTGTGTGTGTCTGAGTGTGCTTGTGTGTGTGTGTGTGTGTGTGTGTGTGTGTGTGTGTGTGTGTGTGTGTGTGTGTGTCTGTATCTATTGTATAGATTGTAATGTACAGTTCTTGTCTGCCTCTTACAGGTGATGTGTTCCCCTCCTGCGGTCCATCTGATGTTAGTGTCCCCACAGACTCTAGCAGTGATGAATGTATGATTGAGGCACAGGCAGGGTTGTCAGGGGCTGAATCTGTGCCATTGGTTGCCATTCAACCTATATCCCCCTCATCCCCACACACAGATCTCATGCCTACATATACCCCATCACTAGTGGCCATAGAGGAAGGACAGTTGGAGTGTGGTAGCTTGGAACAGGAAAGTGTGGGGGCTATGGAAGGTGTGCCTGCACACCATGGTGTCAGTCAACTGACTGGGGATGCCCCACACAAGCACATGGCCAGTGCTGCTCATAGGAGGACCTCTGGCCAACATGCCCCTGCAAGACACAGCGCAGCAGCTGGTGTCAACAGAAGTATGTTTCAGGCTGTAATGGAGTCACAGGCATGTGCTGAACAGCACAACAGGGAAGATCAGAGGCTTCAGAGGGCTGCTGTTCATTCTTTAAACAACATCCAGGCAATGGTAAATGCTCAACAGCAGATTGCTGAAGCTTTGGATAGATGATTGGGTGACATGGTTGGAGTCCTTGACCGTGGCATGACAATCCGTGAGCATGAGCTGTCTGTGTTGGAACATCTGGTAGGAGTGAGGCGTCGGGCACGTGGACGTAGGCCTGCTACATCACCTGTTTCAGGTCTATGTGAATGAGCTACCTCACATGCCCACTCCCATAGTGGCGGTAGCAGCAGCAGTGCAGCTGTTGCTGTGCTGTCCATACCATGACACAGCAGGCCACGTGCATGTGGCCCTGGACGGTCCCAACAGGGACTCTGTTCCAGTAGACATGGGTCATCAGACAGTACCCAATCTGCACCTCTGCCTGGTAGTGCCCATGCAAACCCTGGCAGGCACAGGTCACGTGGCCATGGCCGGACACTGTGAACTGTAAAACCTGGCCTGTACAGTCTGCAGCTGTCAATAATACCCCTGTGAAAGCCAGACACATGCCAGAACTGTGTGCATGCATACATGCACACACCGGAAACATATGTAGGGCACCGCAACACACACATGCATAACATCCACACATGCCCAATTAGATCAAAGGCCCTAACCCACACACATGATGTCATCCAATGGTGTAGCCTAGGCCTCTGGCAAACATTATCACCCTGTGCATATGATGATGCCTGTGCTGCATCCCTGACATCCACACCATCGATGCAGGGACATGCTCATATGGTCTGATGCACAGGGTGAACAGACTAGGAAGATAAGTGTAGATTACAATTGCTGTGTACTGTTGACAGGCAGCAGACATACCATGCAGTACAGGTGTACAATGCATTTCGCACTGTTAACAGTATGTGTCTTGTGTAACAACAGTAACTGCATATTGGTCATGATGTTCTGCTTTCTTCCTTCAGGTCTAATTGCACGTGCTGGTGGATGTCAGTGTTTGCAGTTAGTGTCCCATATGTAAATGTGGACTACTCACGGGTATGTATGAAAATACCAGCATGCACCTTGTGGCTTCCACATCACAGTTAGAATGTCCCACAGTCCAAACACATCTACTGATCCAAGAGCATGATAGCTGTGTATTAAGCTACTGTGGCTACAGACATGACATCCATACTGGGTGACATCACAGGTACAGTTACATGGAGTGGTGAGGTAAGAGAGCGGTCTAGCTGATGACAAGGGTAGAGGCCAGTGGGAAGTGTGATGCCTCATTGGGAAGCAGTAATACACGTTCCCATGACAGGATGCGAACACACAACTGCACCCAAACACTCAGGTATTGACACACATGTATTCAGTGACACAGTAACATACCCACACACTCACGGATTCACCAACAAAGTAACACACACTCACACACACAGTTGCTACTGTTGAGGTGAGGACCCCTGCATATGTGCAAATCATCATTGCAGTACTGTACACCTACATGATGCACCACAGAGAATACACATGTACAGGTAGTCAGTATGGCCTAAGATCGGGGACATCAACATGGATAGTAGATTCCATCACCTGAATGGGGGGGGGTCTTATCAGTTCACTATGGTAACATACATCCTCACTTCAGGCACCAGGCAGCCACACACACACACACACACACACACACACACACACACACACACACACACACACACACACACTGCAGCATTCATTACTGAAACTGAATACACCTATGTCATGCACATACAGATACCTCACATGTGTGAGATACACACCCCTGCCTATGTCCTGCTTTCTACAGTGCAGTCTGTACAGATGTCTACAACAGTGCACAGGAGAGTAAGTAACAATTGAGATGTATTCCCCACCATATATGACATATATGGACACACAAGCAACCACACATGCCAGTACTGTGAATCAAACACCTGCCTATCTCATGATATGTATAACAGACTTACAGCTGTATTGCACATGTTACAAAGTGCATTGATGCTTCCTTTGGCAACTGTGTTGATATATGCGCATGGGAGGTGTTAACTGTTACAGGTGTCAAGTGATTTACCTTTGGTATCACCCTGAGCGCTGTCTATGTTGTGTGTGTTGCCCTTCAATTAATGAAACCATTGCTTACCAGTTACACAGGTTATTGTAGGACCACTTGTGACACACCTGTGAGCTGTCCTCAGCAAACATCCATCTGCAAAGATGCCCCACCACTTAGTTATGTCCACACATCTGTCCATACCTGAGGTACAGCTTTCCGTACTTTCAGCATATCACCATATACAGTTGGTAATGTTGAGGCTGCATTGCTACTGCATGATGTACTAAGATACACATCACCTGCATACATCAGCAACTGCACACACATGGTATCTGAATGCACACCACTACATGTACATGTGTGTAGGTCCTACAATCCTGTCATTTGGGCATGTTTGTAGTCATTGCAATTGGCGGGCATGTGTAATGACATATATGACACATGGACTGTTGTATGATATGATAGGTGTAATGGGTGACCGGTACAGAGGGAATTTTACCTCAATCAACACTGATATCACACCTTATGTACTGTTAGCATTCAGCAGCCATGGACCTACATTCCATGTGCATGTGTATAATGGCTGTAGCCACCTGTCTGCACAAAGGACGACAACAGCTATGCTATTTACATATATGTTGTATGTGTGTGGCATGTACATATCCAGGGCAGATACATGTATGTCATATCTAAACATGAGGGTGTTTACTGGTGTACAGCAACAGTCATCTGCTAATGCTGTAAATAACTGAGGGCCCCTGGTATGTGTATAGCTGACCTGGTTGCAGACAGTGGTATCATTGCATTGCATAACACATGATGCAACTGTGTCAGTACATGGGTACTCTGCACAGTTGATGCAGCACTTGGTACAGTCCACTGGTCAAGGGTCACATGATGGTGTACTATTATATGTCCTACCACATGTATGGATGTGTGTTGGTGGTCCAAGGGCATGGTGGTGTCTGAGGTTTACATCCTAGAATGCAGCATTTGACACTGTGTCCTGCACCTGACTCATCTGTAATGTCTTTTGTGGGAGTATCGGTCAGTACATGTGAGTGGCCTTTATGTATGTGGGGACAACACCACCTGTGGCAATCCATACCTGTGTTATAGCCCACATGTCTGGTTCTGAGGTATATGGTGGTAGTGCTATTGTGCACTACAGAGCCTTCAGCCAGGTGTTTCTCACTGCACAGATGTCAGTACTCCCTATTGTTGGATCTACAGTGAGCAGCTGTGATTACGGATGCTACACATCTAGCACTCTTTAGCATAAGCATATAATGCAGTTGTCCTCTAGGTGTCAGGGTGTTATCCTGTGTTTAGAACATTTGCCTTGGAATGGCACTATATGGGCGAATGCGACTTAGGCATTATCCCCACTCCCTTGAATCATGGATGCATGTGATATGTGACAAAGGCGTGTCTACTTTCAGTCATGTCATCCCAGAATGTCAAACACTGGACAACCTCGTAATTACAGCAGGACATTGGCTCATTGTGTTGATCAAACAGTTGCCACTCCTAGCAAGACATTACTGCAAGTGGTAGTATTGTGCTTGGTATTGAATGGTACATCTAAGGTGACGGACAGCAGCAGACATTATGTGTAAGACTGGTGTCAGATATATGTAGTGCATCGTTCCTGCTAACAATGACAACTACTAACACCAGAGTCCATTACAATGTGTTCTTTATATCTAACTGTAATAGCATGGCCACTGTGGCCCTCCATGTTTAGAGCCAGAGTGCATCCCAGACAGCCCTGTGCTACTAAGTGTATGAGCATGCCCAGTATACCCTTGTGTAGATGGACACATAGTGCATTCCGAACAGACCTGTGCTATTCCGAACAGCCCTGTGCTACTAAGTGTGTGAGCATGCCCAGTGACACCTTGTGTCAGTTATGTGCCTCTATGTGTATGGGCATGGCCATTGTAACCCTGTATAGTGATAGTAGTCGTCCATTCCACAGATGAGCATACTCCAGGTCAGGATGGATTCCTACTTTAAACTCACAGGTTCACAGGTATGTTCATCTTAACTGCCAACATCCCTGTTGATGTCCGCATTCCTAGAAAGTCATAATGGCAGCTTTGAAATGTGTAATCTGTGTGGCGTGACTCATAACTATGTAGTATTGTATAGTGATCTGTAGATAGGCAGGTGTTCTATTCCCACCACTGGCATGTGTGTGTGTTTGTCTCCATTTGCCTGAGGACTGAATAATGCTTTTAGACTGCTCACTCTCCATACAATTCCTATACCCACCTTTGGCAAGGCTGATGATGTCACCCACCTAGAAATACACCTCTGGGAGCACTGTGACTCAGTAATGTCAGTAGGGCATTCTGTAACTGTGTAATGCTGTAGTATGATAAAGTAGTTAGGTCGGTGTTCTAATCCCATACTTGCCAAGTGTGTGTGTGTGTGTGTGTGTGTGTGTGTGTGTGTGTGTGTGTGTGTGTGTGTGTGTGTATGTGGGTGTGTGTTTGCCTGCATGAGACAAATACAGTGCTTTGCAGAGTATGCACTCTCTGTACAAATCACATGACCACCTTTGTCATTCCTGCTGGTGTCACCCACCTAGGTATACATAGGTGTGCTGTAACCCAGTATTCACTGTAATGCATGTCCTAAAAGCGTATTGCTATAGTGTGATACGGTAGGTAGGGGTTTGTATACAGGACATGGCAAGTGTGTTTGTCTGTCAGAGCCTATGTGGACATGTTGGGGAGTGGATTTTGTAGTTTTCCTATATGGTGTCAGTTTTATGACACACTGGCCACCTCACAAGGAGTACAGCTGTCAGCCAGCCATGGGACTGTATTGGCAAGCCATACCCCTACATCTGGAAAAAGGCCTGGTGAACAAAGTATGCAACCCTACTAGTACCCAGTATATGTCCTGCACCCATTCACCATGCACAAGCACACTTGCCTAGGACATCCCGCTATATTGCTAGTACCATTCACATTGATGACAGATAGTAGGCATGGTGTGAATGCAGTGGGCTACAGAGGACAAGGTACCCTATACATCAGTACAATAGGCACATATTTGCGGACATTGTGCCTTCACTATGTTCCCCACTGGATGCCTGCAACATATGTGGTGCCATCAAATGTGAACCACAGAGGCCATACAATGCCATACACATGTGCCCTGTATAGACCAATGCCACTGACACCAGGAAATACCTGTATCATACTATCAATGCAGGTGCAGGGTCGACCTGCTCACTATAAGCAGGTTTCACCACACCAGGCCAGTATTGGCATATCGGGGGATAACAGTCTGTGTACACAACATATGCCTGCCAAACCAGGTTCACCTGTACATGTCACTGTAAAGTATTGTGGGACATGCACATCCCAGGAAATGTCCATGTGAAGGACTATCAAACACAGACATGGCATGCATTGCAAAGCTATGGCCATACACACTGGTAACCAGGATATCAGAGCAGATCATGCAGTACCCATCTGTGTGGGATGTTGCAGACACTACACTGCACTGCACACCATTGTCGGGTGATGTGATGCCAAGGATTACCCCCCTCACCCAGCCTTGTACAGCCATCTTGCACAGCCAACCAATACACACCCATGAAGCAATGCATACATGCATGTCAGTACTGGCACCTTGTGTCTGTGTGTGGGTTATGATGCTCCCAACCACAGTCACTCCCAGTATAACCCTCGTTGGCATACCAACAGATGTCAAACACTTTCACATGCCCTAGCCCATAGAACCTCCAGATATCCCCTGTGGTGCATGTAGTCCTGTGCATTACTGCAGTGTGGCAAACTAAGTAGTGAGGTTGTGTATTATTGGCCCTGGCAAAGAGTGTCAATGCGAGTCCATTAGAGAGAGTAGTTGTGGTGACAATGTCATCTGTTCACATGGACAGCCATGTGTGCCACACCTAATGTATGTCTACTATATCTCTGTTGCAGATGTCACTCACATACACACATATATGTTCTTACAGCACAGCAACATGTCGCCTTTGTGGCACATGTAGTAACGTCATGCACATGTAATAGTAATGACAAGTCAGTCAGGGGTTTGACCCCTGTACTGTTAGACGTGTGCAAGCGATGCTTAGGGCTAAGTCTCCAAGCCCCTCCCTGGTGTACTTTGCCTGTCCCACCCACATACTCTCTGGTGGATGTGAAAGTGTACACCTGCTCAGCAGCAGCATGTGTATTGTAAGTGATGGACATGATCAGGTGATGGCCTTTGCACCTATTGCAGTCCTCCTCTAGCTGATTGCATGTGGAACAGCTGTGATGGTGTTCCCATAGCCATTCACATGATAAACACAGTACACTATCTAGGAAAAACATGTTGGTATTTGGCCATGACAGTCGCTGTGAGTGGTACCCGGATGTGGTGTTCTGAAACAACATCACAGATGATATCTGATTGTACCTCAAACATCATACTCAGTGGGAAATAGCCTAAAGACAGGAGGGTGATGTGCCACACATGACTTCAGCATGTAAGTGTAGCTATGCTGCATTGAGACTACTGCCTGTTTAACATGTGTGTGGTAATGGCTATTCTGCATGTTTTAATACAGACATGACAGTACTCTGTTCATGAGGGACCCCCATCTGTAGGGCCATCTGTGATCTGGTCAGTGTGTGGAACCATTTGTTTCCTGTGTTACACACTGAACACACATCTGTGCAGAGCAGGAGCATAGTGTGAGGATTGCAGACAGTACATGATGATAGAGATGTGTTACTGCCATTGCATCCCTGACTGGACATATGTCACATGAAACAGTGATATGACAGACACTGTCTGGGGTTCCCAGTGACAAGCTAATAATGGGCAACTGTTCATAGCTGTGGTCACACGTCTACTACACATTGTACAGATGGCATGCAGTATATATGCATGTGTTGTGCTCCCTCTGCAAATGTATGCCATCTGTTGTGTTGGGCTGATGGTGATATCTATGCATACTGTTGTAGGTAATCCTGTATGCTGTTGTCTATCACTAAGCCATATGTGGATTTAAACTGCAACACCATAGGCTGAATGGGTTGGGAGGTCCCGGCAGAATCTCCTGTCCCACTTCAGCTGACCATGGCACCGGGCACTAGCACATCTGGGGCCCAGCCTTGGACATCAACCTCTGTTGGCTCTGCATATGGTACCATTACTGAGGATGGGGCATGTCCCCCCTGGGAGCAGGACCAGACAGGTACATGTCTGCTGTTGTGTGGTCCCAGATGTGTTGCATTGGGGGCTCAGTAAGGGGTTCTGAAGGCAGATACGCAAGCTCAAGGGTGGAGTGTCACATTTACAGGGTGATGCTGCCCCTCCTGGACAGCCTGCAGCACTGCATCCTTTGCAGCTGTTTAGGTGCAGTGGCAGGTGCCCATAGCTGGGGACCTTCGTCCCACTGTTCCCATGGGCTTGTGAATGCCGAACACCCATCCCCGTCCAAGGTGTATCCCCCCACTTGTGTCATATACCAACCCTGTATGCTGTCTTGTCTGTGATCCTACCCTACCTATCCTCCACGGCCATACCTACACTCCTTCCCCTACATCCGACCCTCACCCCTACGGAAACATAAGGCCAATCGGCTCCTAGGATAAACACCTGCCCTATACATAGCTATCCATTTCACACATGTGCCCACTGAACACATGAAACCCTTGTAATATGCATCACAACATACTCCTGTTATCCTCACCCCTGTCCCTCAGGTGCACAATCCTGGTATGCACATCACTCCTAAATGGTCCGCGTACATGTGATGAGGATGACCCCATTGTACACACAACACTACCGGTCCCTCTACGGTTACCCCATTTACCTTTATCATGCACACAGCACCTTGCAAGAGTACTGTTGACACATAATGATTGGACAGGTACTGTTGTGTTAATGTACATTACATGCACAGAGTGATGTATACGGCCAATGTACAACTGTTTGTTTATATGAATGACACATGTTTGTCTGAGGGAGTCTTGAGATTACAAAGAACAACACCACTACATAATACAGGTGTCACTGGTGTTTCCCGTTTCATTCATTTGCAATGCTTTGTTGCCACATGGTATGTTCCTGACATATCTCTATATATGTATGTACCTATTGCTGGACATAAACACTCACATATACATCGACATGATGGGATAAATTCCTATACTGTTGAATGACTGCGCTGTATGATATGTTTCTGGTACTGTCCGTTGTCTGTATATCTGCCATGGCATATTGGTAAATCACATTAGCTGTGTGTGCAGGGTCCTGGTTCCGAGCCTTGCAGAGGACGTTTATTTGGTTGCAGGGCAAAACAAGGCCATTGGATACGGAGGAAGTAAGGCACATTAAAGCAGTTGTAAGTAGGTGTGCATGGGTTTGCACAGTGTTAAGCAATGCTAACCTCTGGTTACAGCTTCTTACACTCGGTTAGCCTCTACATTGCTTTACCAGTGCAATACTCACATACTGGTAGCCAAAAAGGTTTACATTTCTGCTCGCTCCCGCACTTGCAAATGCACCAACATTGGTGCTTGCATTTGACACTCACACCCCTAGGTGGGAGCGAGGACCACTATATTACCTTGTGATGCCTATTATATCAGATTACATGCCTACAGTATCGGGAATGGCTGCCCATTAGGCGACGGCATGCCGTTCGACTGTACGGAATCGACGACCTGTCCAGTGATTTAATCATATTATTTGTGTGTTCCTCTTACAATCTGCTCCCATCTGCCTGATACATGGGAACAGAGAATCTTCAATACAGACAAGTAATTGGGTTTTGGGACCCACATCCGTCGGCTGAGTCATGCTACCGCATACCTATTATAGGGTTGCCACCTTTTAAATTGCCCAAGGTGGGACTTTAGGGTTACCACCTGTCCCACTTTGTGAGGGACAGTCCCTCTTTAGAAAGTTGTGTCCTGCGGAAAAAAATCAAAAAATAGCAAATGTCCTGAGATTTCAGGACAAAATATTTCCTATGTTTTCTTTAATAGTTGCATAAAATAGTTATTTTATATATGAAACATCTATATGTTATGTGAAGTAGCATAAGCAATTAAAATGTTACTAGACTAAGCTTTTATTTGTGCTAAAAAGTAAAGTTCTGTACTATGCATGGCTGTAGGTATGTTTTGTCCTGGAAAATCTGACATTTCTATAGAACATGTCCCATTTTGGGCATTTGAAAAGTTGGCAACCCTATGGGACCTTTATGTAGAGACGTCAGATTTTGCAGGGCAATACATACCCACAGCCACTACAAAGGAAAGTACTTCACTGTTTTGCCTAAATAAAAGCTTATTGTTGTAGCATTATAGTTGTTTATACTGTTTCTTATAACATTTAGGTGTTTCAGATACAAAATAATTGTTTTATGCAACTACTACAGATAATATAGGAAATCTTTGTCCTACAATCTCAGGACATTTGCCATAATTTCAAATATTTTGAAGGACACAACTGCCCAAAGGGGAGTGTCCCTCACAAAGGTGGACAGGTGGTAACCCCAACCTATTATTCTATCATCTTTCTAAGGTAGTCGGCGGAATATGCACTTTCTGTCACTATCAGACCTCTCATACGAATGGGGAAGAATGAACATTGAATCAGGGACACTGCATAACAACCTCAGGGACACATTTAGAAGTTTGGTGCTATTAACCTGACACATTGACAGACCCAGAGGATATGTATTCATACACATTGTCTGTGGTACATGCTGTTTATGACTCTTATATGTTGTCGTTATTCATTACGTGCATTCCACCACCTTTCCTCCTAATATCACTAGTTCTAGGAGGGTTTAGGTGGGACAGAGTTAGATTCTGAGTTGTAATCATGGATGTCCCTGGTAATCAGGGACAGTTCAACGGTATAGTTCCTATGTGTTCCCCCAATGGTTTACGGACTATCCAGTGGATGTGCTCTTAGGTTTGGGAGGTATGGGCATCTGCTAAGCCCACATCAGAATATTACTTACATCCACAGGGTGGTCCTAATATGGCTCTACTAGCCAACACCTGCCCATAGTTCCCCTACCTGCCACTCTTCTACAACTGCCATCCTTACTGTGGGTGCAGATAGGGTATAAACACACCACTACACACTGCCCACTCTCCCCGTGTCAGAACACATGTCGTACATTGTGTCAACCCATTTGTTATCAGGCTTGCACAACCTACTGGTCCATGTACATCTACAGCCTGGTCGCATCAATCATTACAGGGCCTGGCTCCAATCACTAAATTTTGGTGCCCCACAAGGGACATCGATGTCCATGTTTCAAGTGTAGACCTTGCAGATCTCTCCCACTGGTAGTTCCCTGCCGGTGGTCTGGGAAGCAGTGGTGTATTTACCTTTATTGCTAGTCTGTATGTCTCACCAGCATAGCTGGGGGTGGGGTGGGGGGGGTACACGTTTGTTTATTGGACCTCCCACCAACATATGCCTGGCCTGTGAACATATGTTACCCATAACTGCTGTATCATATCCTAGGTATATACCTGTGTATATTTACTGTAACATATATATATCTATTTGCATTAATATATAAAGATATATCTGCATATGTATGCATGCATGTATATTCATATCTTGCTGTCTATATATATATATATATATATATATATATATATATATATATATATATATATATATATATACATATATATCAAATATAACAACATATGGGTCTATGATTGTCTGCATATGTATAAATTCATATGTGGGTATGTATCTGTATTCTTTCTCTGTATGTATACATTTATACTACGTCAAGGGAGAAGCATATCTCTATCTCACTATGGGTACATATACACACACATTGCTCTACCTATATACATCTACATCTGGTTATTCAGTTCCATGCCATATAGATTACACTTTGCCTTAGTGGGTCTCGCAGTGAGTGTGGCTGCTCGTTGGGCGATGACTCTGCCCAATGAACATATTCGCTTGCATCCCTAGGGCTGTCCATATTGGACAACATCAGCCATCACCTGCAAACCTAGACCCATAAGTAGCTACCCATAGTTGCCCCACCCTCGCCTCCTTGACAGCACCCATCCTTACTCTGGACCTGGTCGGTTCTGGACACACCACTACACAATGCCCTCTCTCCACTTCATATCTATATATATATATATATATATATATATATATCTGTGTATCTGTAAACCAATACATTCCCCACACATATGCACTTACACATGCGTAATGGTGTTTATATAACCTTCAGCAGCATACTAGTGACTTATTCATTATGATACCAACACTTCACTCCAGTTATCTTGTAATCGGTATTTAGCACGTTATACAGCAGACAGATGATGCAATATGCTCATGTACTGATTACCGATGGTAATTGGAATGTGATACAGTGTGATTCGGTACGAGAATGTCTGTTCGTTAGGGGGTTGCTCTAACGAATGCACTATTGCTGTGCCGCTCCATATGCATATATACCCATATACCCATGGCTCCTGGTTCCCCAAACACACACCAATGCCTCACTAACACTGCTGTCATCCATTCTCCTGTTGGATTCACGGTGTATCAACACCACAACACACTGGCCACACCCTACTCCTATAGAGCTATCCCATCGGTTTACTCACTCCACGTATCCTCCAACCTCCCATACGTTTAGTCCATGAACATTGGTGACGTGAGCAACCAAAGGAATACTTTTTGCTATTATTGGGCTGACACGCAAGTGTTTATGGCAGGATTAGACTCTATACTTTATTACATCTTTACTCCCTTTAACATCACACTACAATTCATTAATATGTATGACTATGCGGTATCACACACGTTACACATGAGAGCCTAGTTATGTACGTGTTCAGCATAATTCTTTTACAATTAGACCAGTTAAGTACTTGTCATTGCCATACTGAGCAGATCACAGGAAGGATTCCATGTGCAGGGAAGCCCTCACATTGGATTATCTTCAGCACAACACTGACTTTGGACACTGTACACACCTCTGCGTTCTAGCAGTTTCGTCCCATCCCACTTCTGCACAGCCTATTATTCCATCTACTGTCAATGGTTGAATGTGCACATTCCTATTATTTATGTCTACAAATGGAATGCACGTGTTACAGAGAATGTACTTCTACATATTGTTGTCTGCATGTGTGTATGCATATATACCTATTACGAACTCGCTGACCTCCACAGGGCGGTCCAGTTAGAACTGGGCCATCCAACCCTGGCACGCCTGGATCCATAATTTCATACCCATAGTTCCTCCTCCCCACCCGTGTTGAACTTACATGCATAACTTCCATTATCCACTTGTTATCACAGCCATGACGCACCTCTACACATTGCCCTTTCCAGAGTGTTAGGGGCCCTACACATATGTTTTCCCACTTCGTGTATTCACAGGCTCTCCCGCCATGTAATCTTTGAACATACCTGCCCTTCCTGGGGTTATGGATTATGGCCATTTGCGCTTTACAATTTTTGGTAGTCATAGCATGGAATACTTTCCGTCTGTGTGTAAAGTAGACTTAGCAATTCAACGATGTTACTCCCACTGGCAAAACCCTGCCTGTGGTGTGAGTAGCCGTGCTCTACTCACTCCTGGGCAGCTTTTTATGACATACACTGACAGCTCTATATAATACCATATTTGCTCTTGATTCCCTTCACATCCCTTGTGTATGCTTTATTGTTACGACGTTCATTCTTCATATATATATATATATATATATATATATATATATATATATATGTGTGTGTGTGTGTATAAATATATATATATATATATATATATATATATATATGTATATATATTACATCTGTACATAGTATATACATTTCCTATGCTGGGCACTGCTTACACCCGTGCAGGCGCACTCACATATGCTTACTGTGTGTTACATATTTTTACTGCCGCTTATTTGTGCTTACCTGTGCCTTATTCATTATGACAGTTCCACTTTGATGGAAGGGATCTGGTTAATAGCCCCATGCAATACTCACATTCACTTTTACTTGTATTAATGTCAGCTTTACAGCAGAACAACATTCATTCCACAAGGAAAATTATATGTGTTATAGTCGAACTTGAACCGTGAATGCCTGTTTGTTAGGCGGATTCTCTAACCACTTCACTATTGGTGTTCTGCTTCATTTATATGTATACCCATGGTTCATAGTTACCCGAACACATGCCTTACCACTTCACTAACACAGCAGGCATCCATTTTCCTGTTGGGAAAACTGCACTACTACACATGCGTCATTCCCTACTGCTCTGGACCTGTGCCGCATGTTGACTCACTCAAAGTATATTCAGATCTCCAAAGCCTATAACCTGACACATACATGTGTTTGATTGTCAGGGTGTTCATGTGATCATCTGGGTTTAGGCTTGTTTGACTGGGGACTGGGACTGCCCTGTACCTGTTTGAAAGTCAGATTTAACATGTGGACAAGGTTACTCCCACTGTCAGCATCCTACCTGTGGTTAGAGATGCAAGGATTTTGGCCACCTCCTGCCAGCTTGATATGTCAGCACTAGATAATACAGGTGTTCCGCTGCTGTTTTCCTTTGCATTCATTATGAATGCTTTCTTGTTCCCATGTTTGTTCTGTAGATATATATATATATATATATATATATATATATATATATATATATGTGTGTGTGTATGTAGGGTTACTACCTTTTCAAATGCCCAAAGTGGGACATTTTTGGTACAAACGTTAGATTATTGCAGGCCAAAACATACCCACAACCAGTACAAAGGACAGAACCTCACTTTTTTGCCTAAATGACAGCTTATTCTTGTAGCATTTTAGCTGCTTATTCTGTTTCTTATAACATTTAGGTGTTTCAGATACAGAATAACTGTTTTATGCAACTATTACATAAATATAGGAAATAATTTTGTCATTAAATCTCAGGACATCTGCCATTTTAGAATATTTTTACAGGACACAACTGTCCAAAGAGGGACTGTCCCCCGCAAAGTGGGACAGGTGGTGACCCTATATAGCAAGATATGCTCATATACGGATTACGCATCATAAATGGTGTGTGCTGCAGTCGAACTGGCAATGCCTGCTCAATAGTCGGATGCTCTACCCACTACATTATTGGTGTTCTACTTCATTTATATGTATACCCATGGTTCATACTTACCCGAACACACGCCTCAACACTTCACTAACACAGCAGGCATACATTTTCCTGTTGGGAAAACCACAGTACTACACATGTGCCATTCCCTACTGCTCTAGACATGTCCCGTATGTTGGCTCACTCCAAGTATATTCAGACATCCCACACTTATAGTCCTGGGGCATACGTTCATATAATGGTCAGGGTGTTCAATTAGTCTTCTGGTTTTTGGCTTATCTGACTGTTGACTGGGACTGCCCTGTACCTGTTTGAAAGTCAGACTTAACATGGGGATATAGATAGGTCCACTTTTAGTATCCTACCTGTGGTTGGAGATGCAGAGGTTTGCTCACCTCAGGGCAACTTGATATGACAGCACTAAATATTACGGGGGTTCTGCTGCTGTTTCCCTTCACATTTGTTATGACTGCTATATTGTGACCATGTGTGTATATATATATATATATATATATATATATATATATATATATATATATATATATATATATATATCTGTCTGTGCATACACATGCATATACATCTACATTCTTATTTACATTTCCCATACTGTTGAATGACTGCCACTTACCATTGTGCATACATGCTTGCATACCAGCTTATTACGTCTGCTTTAAAGCACCTTAATCACCCTATATCTGACTGCCATTATTGTGGCCATTATATAAAATTAGCCCTTGCATGACTTGGACCCGGAAACAGGAACACCATAGTCACTGGTTTTACCACTAAACCATCCGTGATACATTCTCTATGGGTGGTAATTAGGATATATGACTTTACTACAGCCATTCCACAGTACTGGCAACAAATGTGACAGTCGGGTGGTGTACATATGTATAGCACATGTTACTATTCATATGTTTCTGAGATGCATATGTATACATTTGCAAGTATACATATTTATGAATTGGACACATACTTGACAACTACTTGTATGCATGCATGTGTGATGTGTAGCTATGTGAATATAAGTATGTAAGTTTATAGATATATGACTACATATCTGGAGTTATACATGGCCATGTATATGAACGCCCACATACGGGAGGTGCCTGTATCGTTTGTATACAGGGGTTGTATGCATCATTACAATGAGGAACCTGGATGGGGTATACAATTTGTGGACATGTACTATTTGGAAGATGGCTATGGGGATGCTTCATGTGAACATGTGAAAGGTATATATTCCCGATAATGCACATGGGGAGACGTGCATCACAGTCAGGTGTTTAATCCCGGGTCATAGGTTCTGCAGGGCCAGCTGGAGGCTGAGCAGGGTTATGAACAACTACTGTTCATACAACTTGTGTCAACAGCCCCTCGCTCGCCGAGCGGTGTGCGGTCCCTACCAAGCCTTGTGTTAAGACACAGCCTGTCCCTCTATCAGCAACCTGGCAAGGCTATTGAAATCCAACTGAACATAAAAGAAACCTATCCTAGAAGCCCAACAGGAACTACCTAGACTCTCTGTGGTCTGCCTCATAGTCTACCAAGCCTTGTGTTAAGACACAGCCTGTCCCTCTATCAGCAACCTGGCAAGGCTATTGAAATCCAACTGAACATAAGAGAAACCTGTCCTAGAAGCCCAACAGGAACTACCTAGACTCTCTGTGGTCTGCCTCATAGTCTACCAAGCCTTGTGTTAAGACACAGCCTGTCCCTCTATCAGCAACCTGGCAAGGCTATTGAAATCCAACTGAACATAAGAGAAACCTATCCTAGAAGCCCAACAGGAACTACCTAGACTCTCTGTGGTCTGCCTCATAGTCTACCAAGCCTTGTGTTAAGACACAGCCTGTCCCTCTATCAGCAACCTGGCAAGACTATTGAAATCCAACTGAACATAAGAGAAACCTATCCTAGAAGCCCAACAGGAACTACCTAGACTCTCTGTGGTCTGCCTCATAGTGTAGGTGTTATCCTAGAGTATCTTTAGGATTAAACTATAACTTGTGAGCGCTTTCATTTAATATTAATTTTTTGTGTATTAAATTTAAATTAATTTGTAAGGACCAGCACACTCGCGGACCTACCCCTCTGACCTTTCTCTTAATTATCTTACCCCCCCCCCAGCTCCTATCCTAGTGGAGCTAGTGCTCTCTCTTCTTTTACCACTAGACGGCAGCATACTTCAAGCCATGGTAATCTATCTTTTACCGGCAGTAGAAATCCGCTAGCTCTGCTGTCCAGCCTTTCTCTGCTATCCCTGCTTCTACTTTTGACTCAAGTAATTACCCCATACCTAGCCTTTCTGTGCTATCCCTGCTTCTACTTTTGACTCAGGTAATTACCCCTTACCCATCAAAAAGCTGAATAGGGACTTATCCTGGTTAGAGTGAGAGCTTCAGTAACAACACAAGCCCTTATCAACTACTGCCATAGCTACTGGCCCACTTACTTTTACTCTCTGCTTAAACTCCCATACCTACTACAGCACCAAGTATAAATTATCTTTTCTCTCTGTTCTGCAGCCTTTTACTCTTACCCTTCTCCCCTTACATAGCTATACCTTGCTCCCCACTTTCAGTTTAGTAGTATCAGGAAATGTCTCTTACCTTTCCTTAGCCTGTAGAATACAGTCTCTCTGTTGAACAGATTGCCTCTCAGCATCTCTCTGCTCTGACCTGCTCCATTCACCCTGTGGGCTCACTCCACTCCCCTACCCTACCCCCAATTCCCACCCACCCCCAGTGGTCCTACACTTATACTTCCCTAACCACACCCTCTCTCTCTTCCAACCTATCCCATACCTTCACCTCATCCCATACACTTTAGTCACACCCCTATCACTCTTAATCAGCCACACCTTAAAATATCTTACCAATTTCACTCTACTCTTGACTACTATAAATTAGTGCCCTCCTCTCTTCCCTTCCCTTATCCTTTATCTTATTTTCCCAGTCTCCTAACTCTTCTGATTTATAAACTCAATAAAATGCCTCTAGCTATTCTAACCAAGCTAACTCTTGCATTTATACTTCCTACTATCCTGACCTCAACCTACCTTTTTACCTCCAATGAAAAACTTCACTACTACCATCTCAACCTCCCCCTTAAGCAAACAGCAATGTACACTCATATGCCCTCTTATAGTCATACTAATATAACATCCACTCCCAGTTACCTACTACCAAAATACCATAGACTCTCCCACATTAAGCACAACATACCCACTATAAAGAAAGTGAAACCTCAAACTTACCTTAGGTATAATTCATTAACAAAACTAAAAAAACCCTCCTTAAAAGATGGTGACATCCACCCCAACCCTGGCCCTGCCACACCCACTATCCATTCAATCCATCCTAAACTTCATAACTCTCTCCTAATAGGACACCTAAACATCCAAAGCATTAATAATAAAATAGCCCACCTCCATGTCATCCTAGATATTTACTCCTTTGATATCCTCTGCCTCACTGAAACTTGGTTGAAACCAGAAACTAAAGATAATGCAATCATCCCCCAAGGCTATAACATACTTAGACAAGATCATACAAAATGGAAAGGGGGTGGAGTAGCAGTTCTATTTAAAGATGGACTTCATATCTCTACCCTACCTTATAATCCAACCCAGGATAGTAACGCAGAAGTTCTCATCTCCAAACTCCAAATCAATTCTAACAAATCTTTATACATTATCTGTATTTACTTACCACCAGGAAATAACATCTCTACAATAGAGACCATATTAAACTGGGTGTCTTCTACTTATCCCCAAACTATAACTATAATACTAGGTGACTTTAACATTGACTGGAAAGGTGTTAGTTCAGAAAATCCTACTTCTCATATTAACCTCCACGGCTTTAGCCAAACTATAACCTCTACAACCAGAATTAACAAACCAAGTAAAAAAGAGAGTATCTTAGACTGGATACTTATAAACAAACACCAACAATCTTGTAAGGTAGGAACATTGCCAGACAATGTAAGTGATAATTTTTTAACCTACAACATAAGAGAAAAGAATGATCTTCTCAACCTCCCCACCTTTAGGATAGCTCGTTCTACCAAACACTTTAACTTAGAATTATTTCAAACTGAACTTAATGTCTGTGACTGGAACCCTTTAAAAACCCTTCCACTTGAAGAGGCTGTAAAGTATTTTAACTCTAAATTCCTATCTATCCTAGATACGCATGCACCTAAACGGTCCATCAGAATGAAGTCCAACACAGCCCCATGGCTCTCTAATGAAAGCAGGCATCAAATCCTGCTTAGAAACAAAGCATGGGCTAAGTGGAGAGCAAACAGAAATATCTCTGATCAACTAAATTTTAAGCAACTGAGAAATAGTACAAAAAAGGCAATACTTACAGATAAACTACTACTATAAACTGCAGCAAACACATCAACATAATCCTCAAAAGTTTTGGGCTAGTATCAATAAACTCCTTTCCCCAGGCCACTCTCAAACACCTACCCCACTTGACGCCGATCCAAATACCCCCCATCAAACTGCCAATACCTTTAACTCTTTCTTCACAGACACCATACAATTTCTAGCTAGACAACTTATCCCAGACAATTCAAGCCTTCCCACCACCCCATCAGGCTCTCTACCTACATTTAAACTACAACCCATCTCTACTACTCTCATCTATAAATTCATTCAAAACCTCAAGCCATGTACTCCCTCTGCTGACCAACTACCATCACAGTATCTCCAAAAAAGCAGCCAAAGCAATTGCCCACCCTATATCTATCCTTATAAATAGAACAATCAAAGAGGGTACCGTCCCAATTATTTGGAAAATCTCCCATATTATTCCCCTACATAAAGGTGGGAACTCAAATGACTACTCAAACTACTGGCCTATAGCTCTCTTATCACCCCCAGCAAAAATTTTAGACAAATGCATTCACAAACAACTTTTACATCATCTGTCACAATATAACATAATAGCAGACTGCCAACATAGCTTTAGGCCATCTCATAGTATCACTACTGCCCTTTTATCCTTTACAGATACCATTAATAGAAACCACAATAAAAACATACTCTCATCTGCACTCTTCATCAACCTTTCAAAAGCTTTCGACATGGTGAACCACATCCTCTTAATCAATATTCTTCAATCCCTTTCCTTTGACTCTCAAGCTGTTAAATGTTTCAGCTCCTACCTCAGCAACAGGCAACAGGCAGTTCTCTGGGAAAATCAAATTTCATCTGTTCTGCCAGTCACCCTCGGAGTCCTTCAAGGCTCTATTCTTGGACCACTACTTTTCTCATTATTTATCAATGACCTCCACATAGCAATTCCTCAAGCCACCCGCATTCAATATGCAGATGATTCAACGCTTTTATGCTCAGCAAACTCCCCATCTGAACTTTATTCACTTACTCAAAAAGTTTTTAATACTGTAGAAACATGGTTTACAAAGCGCTGTCTCCTCCTTAATGACAAAAAAACAAACTCCTTCTCTTTTCCACCACTACCAAGTCCTCCCCCTTAGATTTCTTAGTCTCTTCCAATAATGGCACTGTCATATTCCCTGACTCTACTACTAAACT
The DNA here is from genome assembly GCF_019279795.1 of Protopterus annectens. NCBI lineage: Eukaryota > Metazoa > Chordata > Ceratodontiformes > Protopteridae > Protopterus > Protopterus annectens. The sequence goes on along the minus strand of NC_056736.1, from coordinate 728,929,001 downwards.
GTTAGGAATAACCATTGACAACTACCTTACTTTTGATCACCATATAAATAACACCATTAAAACAGTAAACAGAAAAATAGGCTCCTTATATAAAATAAAACCTTTCCTAACTCCAGCAGCCAGAACCAGAATTGCTCATTCCCATCTAATCTCTACTCTTCTGTATGCCTCACCTATTTATACCAACCTAAAGAAACATAATCTCAACAAACTAGCAACTTCCTACAACAACATCGCCAGATTTGCCACTGGCAATACCTTTAGAACCCACCACTGTTTGAATCTTCAGCAACTAGACTGGCTTGAATTCCAAAACCAACTGACAATCTCCCAACTTACGTTTGCCCACAAAATATTTTATCAACCCAACGCTACCCCTATACTCTCCAATCTCCTTATCCCCTATAAAAATCTGAATTCCCTATGTTCTTCTAGCAAACTACTCACAACCATTATAAAATCTAACAACATGGCTGGTGACTCTCTGTTTACTAACACAGCAGGAAAAAACTGGAACTTGCTACCTACTGTACTAACCCTAATCACATCCTTGCCTCTCTTTAAACAAAAACTTAAAAAACACCTCAAAATTCACTGGTTATGCCCCTGTAGCAACCCCAACTAACCACCCCCTCCACCCTCTCCCACCTCAGTACATTATTTCACATTCCTTACAAACTTCAAAATGTTTAAATTCTTATACTTGCAAGTAAGTCTTGCACTGTTTCAAACTCTAATCTATATACTGCTGAATAATGTTCTACTAGAAGTGAAAACTTCCTTATGTATCTTACTGTGCTACATTCTATTGTTGATTTTCCAAGTATATATATTATTTACTGATGCTTTTCAAGTGTAAATACTTTCATTATGTTATAATTCTTGCTGTATTTTTTTATCAATCCTTTCTTATAACATGTAATTACATTTTAATTTTTGTTTCTATCTTGTTGGAGCTTTTCTCCCCGGGCCTCTACTGAAAATGGAAATATATCCACCTAGACCAGCCTGGTTAACAAATGTAAAATAAATAAAAATAAAGATGTCTACGGGACTGGACATCATTTTGTGCCACCAAGTCTAATCTTTAGAACAGATACTTATCCCATGAGAGATAGCCAAAAATTTTGGGGACCAATGACCTTCATTCTTTTGGATTTACAAAAATGAGGGAGGGTTATACATGCAAGGGATACATAGTTTGCAATCCTGAAACTGCCTAGGGTGAGACTGCCTACTAGATATGAGTAGGGGTCACTATGTGCAGATATGGCTGCACCAAGCTAGCAGCCCGAGTATGGGTGGTTTTGGTGGACGTTCAGGAAGGGGGGGTGCTGTGGAGGGGATGATGGATATTCAATTATGTATCCAGGTGTGCTGGGGTTGGGTGGCTCAGTTCAGGTCAGACCATTATGTGGGTGTGAGCCGGTAATGCTTTTGTACATGTATATCGCACATTCTAATGTTCATATGTTTGTGGGATTGTGTTCTACAGTATGACCTGTCAGGTTGTATTGCTGATGTGAATGTTTATTCTTTGGTTTTCTTTCTGATTCACCCACTGCTCCCTCGTACACCTCCAGTTCACCAATTGTGCATCCAACCCAGTCTCCCCTTGTCGAATTATTACATTACCCGTCACCCCCCCCACCCCCATATTCCACACACACCATCCATCCCTTCTCTGTTTGATGGCCCATGGCACAAACAACAGATCACATTGCGTACACTACACATCTCTGGTACCAATATGGTTGTGAGGATGAACCTAGCATTTTTGATTTTCCACATGCTGCACTTCACGTACATAGGTACACACAAATACTTATCTTTCATGGCATGGTAGGTAGACCCAGTTAATACCCGTTCATCTTTGGGCCGTCCCGATAAGGATGACTTGGACTGCGAATGGGCAGATATTGAGTGACTGCTCTGACCATTGATAGGGTTGCCACCTTTTCAAATGACCAAAGTGGGACATTTTCGAGACACGCATCAGATTTTACAGGCCAACACATACTCACGGACAGTACAAAGGATAGTACTTTAGTTTTATGCCTAAATCAAAGCTTATTGTTGTAGCAGTTTAGTTGCTTATTCTGTTTTTTGTAACATTTAGGTATTTTACATACAGAAATAACTATTTTATGGAACTATTACATAAAATATGGGACATAATTATGTCCTACAATCGCAGGACATTTAACATTTTTAATATTTTTGGTAAGGACACAACTGCCCAGAGAGGGACTGTCCCTCGTAAAGTGGGACAGGTGGTAACCATAACCATTGGGCTAGGCTTAGCAAATGGCAGTGGTGCGCTAACATGCTGCGTTTTGTTTCCACTTGGTATAACAATCAACACTACAATGGTATACGAGCCCAGGTTTTTAAATGTCATTTGTTTGAGGGACGGGGACTCAATATTCAGCTACGTGCCTATGTGTTTATTTTTTATTTTGGTGTTCGCAAAACTGTCTTGTATGCTTTGCATACATTTCAGTATCCACGGACACTGAAAGGAGTGATTATTATTAGAGGCAGGCTGTACTAGTCAGCATTTTAGGTTGCGCATCTGCAGCCAGCATGTTCATACCTCCGTGCAGCACTTAGACACACCCCCTGCACTCGTGCACATTTCCTATGCACATGGACGTTGCGGCAGCATGCCTTCATTAATATGCATGTGGTGCTGCTGCACCATCTCTATGCCACATGGTCGGTGCAAGGCTAACACCGTCCTTGCGCCGAGCTTCATGAATTCAGGGGAATATCTATTTTGAAAAGATTTGCACATGAGATTGCATTGAAAGAAGGGGATCTATGAGCAGATATACTAAATGACCCACAAATGAACATTGTTTGAGGAGTAAGATAGGCCATAGGATAGTAACACAAACAAAAATTGTAAAACCAGAGAAACACTAGCCCTGAATGGGTGCCGGTACTTTTTGTGGCACCTACTAGGAAAACCTTTCCCTTTACTAATATTTGATTGTCTAGTGCCAAGTTTTCTTGCCTTCATCAATACCTGCTGCAAGTCATCAGAAAAAAATAAACCTAAATGGTATTAAAATTTTATCAGCTGAGAAGTCAGCTGACGTTGTTTGTGTTTGGGATGTATCAAACACCCTTAGTTTAGTGTGAGTAAATCCAGTCTGTGAGAAATCTTGTGGTAATTACCCCTGGCCATTTACAAAAGATGGGAGAAACACTATTGTGGAAAAGGGTGGAAAAGCATACAGAACATTCTGGTCCTAGGAAAATAAAATGCATTTGTCTTCCAGACCTTCTTGCGTGGAGTCCTGGAGTAGAATTTTGCCAACAGATTATTGTAAGCAGAAGCAAACTGATCTATTTTAGGTTTTCCCCACAGTTGGATCAATTCTTGGAAATCCAATTCAGGAAATGCCTGACTACCACACATTTGTGTTCTGTTGGTGAGAAAGATGCCTGTATTAAGAGATTTTGATGAAATCTGTATCCCTGGCTTCTATGTCTTGTCTGCATAGAGAGAGGAAGATCTTCTACCCCCTTGCTTGTTTATGTACCATATCACTTCGCTGTTGTCTTTAAATACTATTTCATAGTTGAAGTAATGAAGCTTTAGAGATAAGCCAGGTTTTCTGTCATAAAAAAATAAAGTGGAAGTTTTTTTTCTTGAAGGGAATTATCTATCCAGCAATGGAACAATATTAATCAACTATCAATTTTCAAAAGTTCACAGAGGAGCATTTTCTTTGGCATTAGGAAAACTCTGAAGGGCTTGGCAAGATCTAACACCCCACAGCAGGTACATAACCCTGCAGGAAATGAAGCAGAATCACAAAGTTAAGTAGAGAGGAAATTACATTGCAGACTGTATGGGGATAAAACTCATGAATATCAACACCAGCTTTTCCTCAATCACAGGAGCACCTTCAGGAGAATGACACAATCTCAGAGGAAGCAGCATCCATTGTACCACATGCACAAAAGGGTACCAGGTACAGGCACATGTCACAGCTACCTCCAGAAATGAGAAAAGGATTAACTACCCAACAGCAAATGTGTCAGGATATTATTCAGTCAGCTTAAGATGGTCGGAGCACTGCAGGTTGTATGTGAGGAAAATTGTCACATTTTTGTATATCACACCAATTAAACGATATATAAAGATCAGGGTATACCAAGATTATTCCACACTCTGAAGGAAGTATGGGCCTCTTCAAAGTTGATTACATGTATAGATCTGCACCTGTGGGACTGCATGCATACATGCTGAATTCACCACATACAAATGTAGTAAAAGTTTTACAACATGAGGAGATGAAGTCTAAGATGACCTTCCTGCTTAGTTTAGCAGAAGCATTCATCTGGCAAGTGTGAGTGGAAATCAAACCAGATGTAGATGAAAATCAAACAGCAACTGAATGTGCCAAAAATAAAGGAAAGAATATAAGGAGATGAATCAAATGAGAAGGAAAGAAATGTGGAAAAGTCTTAAATATAGGGCAAGCAAAGAGATCTTCTGGAGCAACCTCATGTTGGTGTAAATTTGATGGAGGAATGGTTAAAGAGAGGTGAGTTGAAACCAAAGGATGAAAGGTTAATAATGGCAGCCCAGGACAGTAAACTACATACACATTGGTTTACAAAGTCCCATGAACATGTTGCAGAAACAGACAAATGTAGGCTCCAAATAATTGGAAACAGTTGCACACCGTGTTGCTGGGTGTGATACACTCATGGCAGAGGGCATGTACACTGAAAGGGAAAACAATGTGGCAAAATTGTTGCACTAGGGATTGTGCAAACACTACAATACAGAAGTAGCTGAAAAGCATTGAAAACATGAGCCAAAAAGCATTATAGAGAATGATAAAGTATACATTACATGTGATCACCCATTATCAACAATTCAAAAACTAGACACAAGAAAAACAGATATAGTAATCCATGAAAAAAAGACAAAAATAGCATTTATCATTAAACTTACTAAACCTAGCAATTATCATGTCTCACATACAGAGACAGACACAAAGTTATAAAATATCAGGCTCCTCAGGCAGAAATAAGAGCAGTGTTGAAGAAAGATACCGAGACTGTTCCAATAGTATTAGGAGCAAAGGGTCTAATAAAAAGACTCTACAGTCATATTTATATATGCTACCAATATATGTAACTCTGTATGAACTGCAGGAGGAGTCAACTCCAGGCACATTGCTGGTACTGGGAAGAACACCTTTGGCTAAAATCAAAAAGTGAAATAATATTAATTTTATAAACTTTACTTATATTCTGACAGTAAAAACTAAATGAAAACTCCAGCCAAGCTAGAACTTCCAATGAGTGACCTCCCAAACCTGCTGTAACAGAGGCACATGGGATATATGCAACTGACCCTTATGAACATCAGATGTTTCAACTATATGACGATTCTGATTGCCCATGACTTTTACATTTGAAGTCACTTTATTGGACAATTTCAGGCCAATAAAGTCAAACCCCACTGGCTATGGATATGCATATTTTGGCCTTGTTATGACCTCATCAGCATAGCACAAGCAAAGTGTGTGACAAAGCATAAGAAACACAGTGTTGTTATACCCAGCTGATGTCCATTATCAATAGGGTGACTGCAAAATATCCCAACTAACAAATTAAAACAAAGAGAGAAAAGGTCCCACTGAAAAAACAATCAGTAAAAACGAAATGAAAACTCCAGTCAAGCTAGAACTTCCAATGAGTGACCTCCCAAACCTCCTGTAACAGAGGCACATGGGATATATACAAATGGCCCTTATGAACATCAGGTGTTTCAGCTATATGGTGATTCTGATTACCCATGACTTTTACGTTTGAAGTCATTTTAATGGACAACTTCAGGCCACTAAAGCCAAACCCCACTGGCTATGGATATGCATATTTTGGCCTTGTTATGACCTCGTATGTCATATAAATGTTCATTAATTCTCCTTCTTAGTGGCTGCTCAACTTTACCCACATAAATGCTGGGCAAGATGAACACTTGGTTAAATATACCACCTTATTGCTGGTACAATTGATTCACCAAATAAACTATACTATTAAATATGTTGGATAAAACCAATTTCTTTTTATTAAGCAACTGTGAGCACTGCTTGCAACTCCCACATCTCAGTGTCCCAGAAGAAAACTCATTCTTTTTTTCACTTGCTGCTTATTGTATTCAAATATTGTTTTTCAGATCATCACCTGTTTTGTAAACAAGATGGCCCCCATTTCCTAAAGTGTCACAAACATCGTCAATGGACTTGAATATATTCCAATTAAAATATATAATATTTTTATTTCCCTATTACCAGGTGTATAATTTAGTAGTAAAGCCCTTGAGAAAGATAATTTCACCATAACAGCTTTTTTTGCAAAGCATAAATCATACAATGTATTACCTAATAGGGATTTATCTGCATATCTCTAAGTTCTGACACATAACTGCAATTCTCCTCAAGCATTTCCACAAGGTAACCCCTTTGTAAAAACACAGCCTGCACTAGAATCAGAAATCACACAGGACAACCTAATAAATTGTTCCTTCATCAAACCTTTTTTTTGTTTATGAGGGTGACTGCTGTTGTAATGCAAATAACTGCTGAAAGTGGATTTTCTAAATATGTTTGAATTAAATATCCCTTCTTCCATACTAATGGTAGCATCCAAATACTTAGTAAATAAAAAAAAAATAATACTAATTTGTAGATAATTTATAAATTCTGTAACCAATTCATCTAGACCAGACAATAGAATAAAAATGTCATCCAGGTAGCACAAATATAATTTACAAAAAGAAAAAAAAAATCCTTATTATTAAAATTATGTTTCACTTCCCAACCAAACATAACTAGGTTGGCAAAAATGGGAGCACAAACTGCTCCCAATTCCACACCTTTCACTTGCTTGTAAATTTCCCTCTCAAATTAAATATAATTGTTGTTCAGTCTAATTTCATAAATTTCAAAATCAACCTAGCATTAATACTTACTTTTCCCCGATAGAAAATGAATTGACCAAAAATGTAGAGGTTTGAACAAAGATCTATGCTTGTGGTTTAAAGGGGAAATGTTTGAGGCTAAAATGGATAGCATGTATATGAATGTTTCTATGTATAGTGACAGATTGCAACAGACTAAACATTGCAAGTTGCAACGTGATTATAAAGATTTCATTTCAGGCCATGTATTTGTTTGGCCTAAGAATAATGTGACTATTAGTAACAACAATAGTCATACCAATGTTGCTTCACAATCTGTCCAATTTGTTTTTCCTGATGAAAGTGGGGATACCAGACCTTCAGTCCATCATATTGCTACTTTAAATAAGAATATTTGAATGAGTGACAATACGTGAAGATCGTCTACCTGATACGTCATTAAGTGGCATTTCAGAATCAGCAGCCCCTATAATCACTGATACTCCTCCATCTAATCAGCAAGCCCTATTAGACCATGTGAGGGGTAACAACTTGGGAGCCAGGCCAAAAACAACATTAATAGGCATGGAACGTTTTTTACCTTACCAAACAAAGATACGTATAGCGTCTCGAACAAGGTCCAACAGCCAAGGGCAACGGAAAAGGAAGTATTCAGGAGGGAATCCAGAAACCAGATGCCGAACAAGGAACTGAATTTTTCAGACTACGAACTAACTCCAGCTATTGCATCACTGTTAAACAAAGGTTTGTCCTTTATTCCCTCTCAAGGTAGTGACTTGAGTGGTATACTTATGGGCTTAAGAATGTTTAGGTGCACTGTTGCATTAAAATTTATGTTTAAAAATGATACTTGTGCTGTTTCAAATATTAATGCTAAAAGACTGAAACGTAAAAGCTCTTTTGTTCCTTGTCTACCGACACATGTGGAATGTTTCATAAAGATGTGCGAAAGTGATTTATATGATTATTTTACTACAGAGACACGTAGATGCTCTTATTATAATTTAGATATAGAAGAATATTCTTCAGAAGAATGTTGATATATCTATCAAACCAGCAGATAAGGGTGGGGGGATTGTGTTGCTTAATACAAAAGATTATGATAAAGCAATGTTAGAGATGTTACAAGATATTAATACATACATAAGCATTGATGATGATTGTTATAAAAATATTGTGAAACAAGTATATGATAATTTATATGATATCCTAATGTGTAGACAGATTAATTATGAACTATATACCTATCTATTAGTTGAGTCTCCACTGATTCCATATATAAAAGGACTACCCAAAGTTCATAAGAATGTTTTCCACCCCCAATGCGCCCCATTGTGGCAGGAGGGGGATGGATAACAGAGACAATGTCTGTATATATTGAATCCAAGCTAGGACCTCTAGTGAGGAATATTCCCATTATTCTAAAAGATACTTATCAGCTATTAGATGAATTAGATCAATTTTCTGAACAGTCATTACCATCAAGATGTCTATTAGTCACCTTAGATGTCAAGAGCTTGTTCACTTCCATACCTAATGAATACGGAATGAAAGCTATCAGAGATATTTTAAATGAAACTAATATATTTAATAGCAGTGAACAACTGTTAATTTGTACATTACCGGATATCGTTTTATCCAATAACGTTTTCATGTTCAGTGACAGTATGTATTTGCAAAAATGGGGTGTCGCTATGGGCACCCCATGTGCAAATACCTATGCAAACCTTGTAGTATGCTTTCGGGAGAAAGCGTTTTTGTTTAATAGTAATTACTATTCACATGTGCTTCTATATAGATGGTTTGTGGACGATATCCTATTGATATGGGATGGTGATACTACCACCTTACATGATTTTGTTAGATATTTAGAATCCATGACAGATTTTTTTTAAAATTTACTATGTTGCATTCCACTATGAAGATAGATTTTTTGGATATAGTTATTTTAAAGGATGTACAAGGTTTTTTGTCCACTGGTCTATATCGAAAGCGATGTTGGAAAAACGCTTTACTACATTTCAGAAGTATGCATCCTAGATTCATTTTTCCTAATATTGTTAAGAGTCAATTCTATAGACATAAGATAATTTGTAGAGATGCTACAGAGTTAAATAAACAGATAGGATATATGGAAAGTCTATTTTTGGAAAGGGGATACAATAGACCCTTGCTTGATAGAATAAAATAAATTGTCTTTATGGATATTAACAAGATGGAGAAGAAGGTGCAGAGGACTGGAAGCTATCACAATAGATACAATAAGAATACCAATATAGTATTTACTACCAGATATATGAATGATAATAGAAACATAGTTAATATAATTAAAAAGAATTGGCATGTTTTTACAGTGGACAATACCATATTGGACATTGTAGGGGAATTCCCTAGATTTAGCTATAGTAATAGTAAGAATCTTAAGAGACTTTTATGTATAGATCACAATACTGATGTTAAGAAGAAAGAATGTAAGAAAGAACTAGATTTTGGGACGTTCCCTTGTGGTTGATGCAATATATGTAAAGAAATAACAGACATAACAATTGTTTTGTCATCCTGTTCTGGATTATAAGTTCTTACCTAAATTTTATGCTACATGTAATGATAGTAATTTGATATATCTTGCAACATGTACTTCTTGTCCTTGTTTTTATGTGGGCATGACATCAAGGAGAATAAAAGATAGGATATATAACCATGTATATGATATAAAACGATCTAATCAACAAAATGCACTTGCAAAACATATAGCTACAGAGCGAGATCATCATTTTAGTTTTAGAGTATTACACTTGGTAACTGAAAATAAAAGGGAGGTGATAAAATTAATTATTTAGAATTGATAGAGTTATGTTGGATATTTAAATTGTGTGCACATATGCATCCAGGTTTAAATGATTTTGTGAATATTAAACCAGCATTAGAAGCATGATCACGTAAATGAATGCAACCGAGTAGATTATGAAAATACATATATTCATATACATTTCCCCTTTATGAAGTAAGAAAACAGTTTATAATTTATGATTCATTTTTTTAGATATATACATATATACCTAGCAAGGCTTTATCATATTTTCTCCATGCTCAAGATTTATCTGCAGTATACTTGATATAATATATTTTATATTTTATATCTATAGATTTAGAGTCATTGAATAGTGTTTTGATATGTGTCATGATGTAACAGATTGTCCTGCCATAAGCCTATATTTTAAATAGACAACTAATTAATTAACAGTTGTATTAAATTGAATTATAGGGTCTAATTGAATGATTGTTTTTAACGTGTATGTGATGAGAATATATAAGATGATGAGATGAATTGTTTTTGTAAGATCTGAAGAAGCGTGCTTGTTGGCATGCAAAAGCACTCATATTTGTGTTTAGAACAATAAATTTATTTTATTATTATCGTGGTGGTCCTGTCCTGTTTGCTATACATAATTTATAAATTCTGTAACCAATTCATCTGGACAAGACCATAGAATAAAAATGTCATCCAGGTAACACAAATATAATTTAGAAAAAGAAAAAAAATCCTTATTATTAAAATTATGTTTCACTTCCCAACCAAACATAACTAGGTTGGCAAAAATGGGAGCACAAACTGCTCCCAATTCCACACCTTTCACTTGCTTGTAAATTTCCCTCTCAAATTAAATGTAATTGTTGTCCAGTCTAATTTCATAAATTTCAAAATCAACCTAGCATTAATACTGGACAAAAATATTATATTTTAAAATAACAACCCGATACAAATCCAATCCAATATCTTGAGGGGATGTAAGCAAATAAATTCATTATGTCAGTGGTCAAAAAACCCACACTTTGTTCACAACAGTTATCTTTTATTTGTGTCAAAAAGTCCCGAGTCATGTAACATATGATCAGTGAATAAAACTACTGGCTTCTAAATGCTGTTCATGTAAACAGTTATTGGGTATGTTTTAGAACCAAGGACTTCTATTATAGGTCTAAAATGTGGTCTGTGTATATCCTTGTGCACCTTGGGTATAGCAAATATAGTAGAATTACAAAGTTGGACAGTTTCACAAAATTATAAAGATCTAAAGTAACTGACTTTTGAAACAAGCAGTCCTCTTTTGGTAAATCAGTCTTACAGTAAGCTATATTAATTTAATTTCTAAAGGCAGGTAAATATATATCAGTTTGTTGTAACATGTTAAACATAATACATGAGTATTCAACGGCATCAAAAATTACTGTACACCTCAATTGTCAGGTTTCATAACCTGTCTCCTTACTAGCAACAGGTCATGCTCATCCTTAGTAAGATTGAAGAAATGGGGTTTTAACCCCCCCCCACTAAACTCAAAAATATCATTCTCACGTGCCTTCTCAAAGGCTTATATTAGGTTGCATAACATGATTTCATACACTTCATTTAAAATCCAAATTGTTGTATCTACCCTCATTTTCAGTGACATTGTACATAACTGCAAAGTTTAACTTCCTTGTAAATAATCTTAATTCAATAAGGGTGTCAATAATATCAAACAGGATAATCGGAATAAATGTAACCCTCTTTTCAAACAAGTAGAAGTGTTCCAAGTAAATATCAATTCCATTATAGTTGAAGATATTGTAACCATTTTATGTATACAAAATACCATTGCATTCAAAGGAAGTACTGAATTTTATTGGTTCTGTCTCTTTCTCCCTTAGTTTGTTCTCCACCTATAATTGTCATCCCTGTTGTTGATTCACTTTTTCTTATGGCACTGTGTTGAATCAAAGTGCCCACTTTCCCAGAATTCCTATTCATTATTGTCTTGGATCTGCAGTTACCATTTTCATCATGGGGAGGGGAGAGAACAGTGGTAAAATCACCCGAATTCCTAGGATAGGATTTCTTTCCTACTGTGTATACAGTGTTGAACTGATATTTTTTAACATTCCTAATTTTTTTTTCTAATCTGAATGTTTTCATAATGATTGTCAGTTTTAACAAATGCCTGTTCATACTGAGTCATATAGATGAGAAAAAGCAAGTCATTTTTTATCTTAAGGTTCAAAGACTAAACTTCACTCTTTAACTTATTAACAAAATGATCATTGTGTTTAATTAACAATCTCATCTTCTCAATTCCTCATTTATTAAACTCAGTAGTAAAGTCAGTGAAAAAATCTACTGTAACACCATGAGGAAATCACAATATTCTTAGTCCTTGAGGAGCAACATTTAAAGATAAACATTCTTGTAAATATCCATTGTCCATTTGAAGTGACCGCAGTTCAAACAATTTTCTCTCAAACTTCCTAATAGCTATGAACAAGGAGTAAAAACTGAAGGAACCCTCTTCCTTGTTTTGCTGGGCAGAAAACGTACAATATTTTAATTGGTAATTAGAATCAAACTGCTCCTTCCTGGTTAACCTACCACAGAGGGTACGAGGTAAAGTATGCTGTGAATTAACCACACCACTATTTACAGTACTTTTAGATGTAGAATTCACAGTTGCAATAGGCTGTAGGTGTTAACTCCACTGTACATCCATCACAGTCCAAAGAGGAAGCTGGTTGTATAACCAAGTTAACCAAACTTTGGTATTATTTATTGCTCTAACACTAATTCTGATGTGATTTCTCTTTTTGATGATCACCTCAGTATTACAGTGTCTCACATATTCTGTGTAATACCTAAAAAGTACATCTTGCAAACCTGAGTAAAATATGAAGCATTAAACATTTACAGAACTCCTATTACAGTTCATTCATCATCTACTACACTACCGACTCTATTACTATTAATGATAATAATAAATAATAATAATAATAATAATAATAATAATAATAATAATAATAATAATAACATATCCCAACCACTTCCTAACTCATATCCTCAAACAACTCATTAATCTTTCAAGTACTCAGTATTCCAAGATGGCTGCATGTAGTCATTACCACTAATCTAACCCAACAAAATATTAGCTTTATCTATGCCTCACTTCCTTCTCATGCTAGCACATGCTACATCATATGGCACTAATGTCAGCAAGCTCCCATCCATCTCTTCACACCATCTCCTTAATCATCATACACCATCTCATCAAACTCCTATTGTACCTTCTGAACTAGTTCCAAAAAAATGTGGTCCTCTTCCTTAAACCAGAATACTTCACAACCACACTAGAGAAACAACACCCTCACCATCTCTGCATTTTTACCAAAATTAACGGCCTTCCCCCCTCATCTACTCCTGTCCCTACTCCTCTAGAAACTACTAAAATCAGGTGATATTCATCAAAACCCAGGTACATCAATGTACCCTACTCTCAGTCACAGCATTTCTACCCACAGTTCTATCAACATTTTCTTCCCATCAAAGTAACAGTCTAAAACATTTTCATATTAATTTCAGAAGCACCTGTAACAAAGCTGAACTACATTCCCGGATGGCACAGTTTGTCTGCACCTCATAGAAACCAGCTTAAACCTACCACTAAAAATGATGACATTATACTACAGGTCTACAACGCAGTTAAGCTAGACTGCAAAAAAAAAAAAAACAAAGTGGTAGAATAGTAGTTATGCACTATTATAGGCATCAGATATATTACTATCCAGGTGACTTAAGAATAATCAAAATGGCAGAAATCATAATCATCACACTGCATTTAAATAAATATAAATCTCTCTCTGTCGCAGCACTTTACAACCCACCCAATGACACCAACTAAAATTGAATACATCCTATCATGGGAAAAAATATCAACTTAGAAAGCAGCATACTTGGTGAAATTAATATTAACTGGATACCTGTCTTGCATGCATTAAACCTATTTATTTTATTTATTTATTTTTATATTTGTTAACCAAGTTAGTCTGATTGGGCCCAGAGAGCCCTTTTTCAGTGGAGACCTGAGGAGAAAAGCTCCAGGAAAGAAATAAAAAATAAGAAAAACCTAACAATTCACATTGTAAGATACTTCGTACAAAAACAGAGAGATATATACAATACAAATATATACAAGGCGAAAATAAAGTATTTTGAGAATGTAGTAGCAACATGTTAACAATATGATAAATTTGGTTAGCATTAAGTTATTTACAAGGAATGTAGCAATGCCTGAAAAAAAATCAGAGTAACATCATGACATAGTACAACACAAATGCATTTAATAGCATAGGTACTAACTGCAGCAAGAGTAATAAATGTAGACAGTTTTAGTAGATAGGCAAATATGTTAATTGAGAGAAGAAGAAAAATTCATTAGGTAATTTCCTGACAAGTACATATTCATGCATGTTGGAAATTTTTTAGTTGCTTTTTGAATTTGCTACTTTTGGTAGTGGAGTGAAGGGACAATGGAAGTTTGTTCCATGAGTCTGCAATTGAATGACTGTAAAGTATTTTTCCAATATTTTTATTTTGGCTTGGTCACCTACAGAAGGTTTTGTTATGAGCTTCTGAGGTCACAATTGGGTGTGTAGGGTGTAATTATGGATGTAAGGGCAGGGTAAGAGTTGGAGCTATTTAGGATGCTGTGTGCAATTTTTAGTTGTGATATTTAAAGCATGTGGGGAGCTCAGGCCATCTTAAGCTTTTTAGGGATATACAGTGATGAGATTTGTAGCTATTACTGGCTGTGAATCTTGTTTCAGGTGGTTTCTAGTTTGGTTAAGAGATTATTTTGGAGTTTATTAAGTATGGGAGTAGCATACAACAGCGATGGTAGAATAAATGTTTGAGGCAGTATAGGTGTAGATTTGTTAGGTATATATTTGTTGTGACAGTACTGAAGACTTAGTTTTTGACTGGACGTTTTGATAAATTTTAAGATATGTAGTTCGAATTTTAATTGGGTATCTATAGTAACATTAAGCAATTTGGTGTTTGTGTTAGTGGTAATAATTGTATTAGCTAAGGATAAGATGGTGAAGTTGTCTTTAGGTGGACTGAGATTTTTTGGAAGGAAAAGGAGAAGCTTGCTCTTTTTGGGGTTGAGAAGCAAGTTGTTTTCTGTTAGCCATTGTTCTACTAGGTGCAGAGATTGTTGAGTAACAGTGTGGAAATTTTGTGTATGGTCAGAGGTGTTAATAATTGTGGAATCATCTGCGTACTGTAATAAGGTAGAGTGGGGGCAGGAGACATGGAGGTTATTTGTAAGTATACTAAAAAGTAGGGGGCCCAGGATAGAATGCTGGGGAACCCCAGTCTTAACAAGACGGAAAGGGGAGAAGGACGTTTACCATCTGACAGACTGATATCTGTTTGAGAGATAGCTGTTAAACTAGGAGGTACTGGAGGTAGAGAGTTGTAGGTTGGAAAGTTTGTTGAGGAGGATGGCATGGGAAACTGTAACAAATGCTTTAGATAAGTCAAGCAACAGACCTTATATGAGTTTATTATTATCTCTGGCTTGGGCAGTGTTGTGCATAAAAGGTAAGGAGGGCAGTGGTAGTACTATGTGAAGGTCAGAAACCGTGCTGTGTGGGTGTAATTAGGTTTGGCTATAAGAGGTGGTTTAGTATTTGTCTATGTATACATTTTTCCAGTATCTTGAATAAGGGGGATAATATGGCAATAGGCCTGTAATTTGAGGGTTCTGTAGAATTTCCTACCTTGTAGAGGGATATTATAAAGAATTTTTTCCAGATATCTGGTGCTGTATTTTCTTGGATGGATCTATTGATAAGTATAGATACAGGGTATGCTATGGATTCAGCTGCATGTTTGAGAAATAATGGAGGAGTTTGTCAGTTGTTGGGGAACAGGGTTTGAGTTTGTTAAGACGTGATATGATGAAGGATTTTCTTATGGTTGCTAGGGAGAATGATGGAAGAGATGAGGTGGGAGTTAGAATCTTTATATCAAGAGTTTCTGGTTTAGTAAGCTTTTCTATTATTTTGATGAAAAGTTGTTAAGTAGGCTTGCAGTTTCATTAGAAGGTTTGTTAGAGAAGGGGTTTGGTGAAGAGAGGTTCTCTGGAGAGAGTAGTTTATTTATCAAGTGCTATAATTTCTTCGGGTTGGAATGTGGGTTGCTCAGAGATTTTTGATAACATTTTTGTCTAGTAGGACCTGATTTTTGTTTGGTTGCAAAGCTGTTTATATAAGTTCAGGTGAAAAGTTAAGTTGTTATTTTATTTTTCTATGCTCTCCAGGCACTGTCTCTCTTGTTCATAAGTGATTAAGTTGCCTAGTTTAACCATGGTGCATAATTACATTTTAGCCTAATTTTTCTACTGGGAGCCAGAGTGTTAAGGGTTTCTAGGAATAAATTGTTGAAGCTTTAGACAGCCTCATTAAGGGGTAATGTGTGTAGGAATGACCAGTTTACAGTGGACAGTAATTTGTTTAGGGTGACAAGGTTGTAATATTTAAGGTTATGAGACTCTTTGTATTGGTGGCTCTTGTTAAGATTGGGAGTGTGTCTTACTACTGAGGTAAGGAGGTGGTCACTAAGGGAGCTAGGTAGGGTGAAAGGGTTATGATAGCACTGGGGGTTGGATAATAATATCCAGTTGATAACCGAGACATTCTGGGAATTCTTTTGCTGTTGCATGGGTGAGGCAATCAGCTGGGCAAAGGCATAAAGATTTATAGAGAAGCCAGGGGATGCAGTATTAACAAGGTTCCAGTCAATATTCATATCCCCAAGGATGACGGTTTCATAGGGAATGGATATAGAAATCCAAGAAAGAAACTGCTCGAGTATGGGAATGTTTTTACCTGGGGGTATGTAGATTGCTGCAATGACAAGTTTTTTGTGTTGATTTACATTACAGGTTGCTATAAGTATTTCAGCAGGGCAAAAATCAGGGATAGCTATTGAGAGGGGGAGAGAGAGAGAAAGATGGTCAGAGTAGAGTATAGCTACTGCTCCACCTTTTTTTTACTTCTATCCAGTCGAACAATATTATAGCCAGGGGGGAGAATTCCACAGTTTGTAATATGAGGTTTTAGCCATGTCTCAGATAGAGCAAGCATATCTGAGTTATACTGAAAACTCCAGGTGTGAAGGAGGGCACTTTTATTGACAATGCTTTGTATATTGATTGAAAAAAGATAGATTTTTTTGGAAGCTTGTGATCGTAATGAGTTATTTGTGAGGCAGGTGGAAAGAGGGGGTGCTATACATGTATGGTTAGAGTGTTGTTGGCAAGGGCCTGAGTTGGGGTGAATATCACTCATATAAGAGTAGTATTGTGCTTTGAGGTATTTGTATGAAGAAATATTTGCAAAGGAACTGATGATTTGTTTTGATGAGAGGTTGGGTATTTGGTATGTACAGTACTTTGAACTTGTGAAATGATATAGTGGTATGGTTAAAGAGAGAGCAGGCAATAGGGGTAGAGTAATTTGTATGGTGGGTAGTGGGATAAGAGAGTGTGGGAGATTGGGTACTAAGCAGGTGAGGAGTATGGTAAGTGGTTAGATCTGAGAAAATAATTAGAAATAGGAGGGAGAGAAATAGAGTTTTGAAAGGTATAGTCAGGATTTAGTTTTAGCTCAAAAATAATTAAAGGGCAACAATTTATTTAAGGTTAGTATAAAAATCAGGAATTAACTGAAGGAGTTTTCTAAAGTGAGTGAGTGAAAGAGTTAAAAGCAGGTAAGGCTCAGGAGGGGTGGGAAGAGGGTGCTACAGTTAATCGTGATGTGGGGTATGAGCAGAGGAGAGGGATTTCTATTGGCTAGCGTGGAGGTGGGGCAAAGCAGGTTTAGCTATAAAGGAAATTATGTCAGGGGGTGGGTTAGAATGGGGTAGGGTAGGGGAGCAGAATGAGCCCGAGTGCAGCAAGGACAAATGGAGCGAGATGAGCCAGAAAAACTGGTCCATGCCAACTTCCAAGAAAACAACCAGGAAAACCAAGTCCAGTCCATTCCAGATCAGTGTATTACAGTATCTTCCTAATAACTACAAATCTTGTGCTACTAATCTAGAACAGTGGGATGAAAAGGACCACCACTTCTATAGGGAAAAAGAATACAAGTATGAGCTGCGTGTACATAGGTAAACCTTTTTCAAGAGAAAGAAAGTAGTTTTAAGTAATTGCCTAAGGAGTACAGTAAGAAAAGAAAAAAAATGGGAGGGGGGGGGGGGCAGTAGTCCTTCAGCTTTACACAACTCATGAATATCCCTACCCACCTTAACAAGCCCTCTAATACCTATTTATCCCTTGATAATTGAACATTTTTCAAATGAACCGTTCAATTATGCAATAATTTCATTGGTTCAAAATATTGATTATGTGGTATAAAAAGGTGGAGTTTGGCAGACATGGTTTATTCTGATGAAGTTCGAGTGTTTTATTAAAATGCAAATGAAAGCACTAACATTGTGTCAAAATAAATTGGAACCCATTAAAATATATTATGCCAAACAAGTCGACTGAAACTTTCACTACCTCCATCTTAAGCATCCTTAATCGTATGGACTCACCTAGGAAGGATTGAATAAAATCAAATCCTGTTAATTGATTAACAGACAGGCAAGCAGCTTATGTATTAAAGATATCATGCTTGCTGACATTGACATCAAAATAAATCCACTCAGTTTTATCAAGCTTACAAAACTCTACACAACTGATCAAACACCTAAATAAATAAAGATAAGAAAATCGATGCAGATAAAAATGGCCAAAGAACTAACTGTCAAACCTTGTGGGCATCAATCAGTCACCTAATTAATCCTGGAATATCACCCCAACCTAATCATATGCCTAAAGGCTTTGAATATGGCAGAGCCAGTGCCTTTAACTCACGTTTTTAAAGGCTGTGAAATCCCTCCTGGAAAACAACTCGGGCAACTCTGCTTCCCATTCATACCCTAAACTGTTTTCTCAACTCTTAAAAAAACATATTCTCAAACTTAACCAACTAACCCAGCAGCATGCACTTTACCAGCTGATTACATAAAAATAGCTGCTGAAGCCCTAGCTTGTCCTATCTCTATTCTCATCAATAAATTCCTACTAAAATTCTATGTCTCTTAGATCTGGAAACAATCTGTCATCCTCTCTTTTCATAAATGAGGCAAAAGCAAATATCTGACAGATGACAACCATATTCCTGCCTCTGTCTAAAATATTAGAAACATGTTTTCACTCTCAACTTCTGCAACATCTACTCAAAACAACACAACACATTTTAGCAAACCACAGCACAACAATGTCACTGATATCCTTCTTGGACACAATCGACCTGTATAAGAAATTATGGCAAATTTGTTTCTACCAACTTTTGGACCTAAGGCATTTGACAATATATATCATTTCAAACTCATCCTAACCATTGTGGAACTCAGCCTCTCAAATTCCCCACTCATCTAGTTTCATATATATCTCAGGAATACAGTCCAATGTATCAAGTGGTAAAGTGCACACTCCTTCTACCTCCCTGTGACATTAAAGTACGCATCAGGATTCAACACTAGGTCTAATACTCTTCATTCCTTCATCAGCAAATGGATATGCAGATGACACAACTCTTATGTCTTTTGCCTCTTTTTTGGATGACCTTCAAGAGCAAATTCAGGAAATCTACTCATCCATTGAGCACTGTTTACAATAAAGTAATATAATATCCAACATGGAAAAAAATCACGTCCTCTTAATCAAACCTATCCTGTCAGAAAAGATACATTTCCAGCTCTGTCATCATAAAATATTACACTTGATGTTGTTAAAATTCCATATTACTTGGCATTATTGCAGATAATAACCTCAGATGCATATTGTATACATTATTTTTACAATGAACATGATCTGCATTCTGTTTGTGGAGCTTTTCTCTCCAGGCTATTGCAGAATAGGGTACAGTCAGACATACACAGTAACCAAATGCATAATAAAGTACATACATACATACATACATAAATAAATAAATATACACAAGCATTTATAGCCATTTTATTAGAAAGGCTCATATGACAACAAGCTGATTAAATTCCAGAAGTTAGAATTTGTCATTCTCATTCCAAACACAACTAATAACATTATACACTACAAATCCATTCATACAGCTAACCATGCAAGTATTACCCAGCAGCTCCATTTTCAATGTTAACTTGATTATTATTCTGCCCCCCCCCCCCAAGACACATACAAGTGCCAATAAACACAGCACTTAACTGGTATTTTATTAAATGTTTTATTGGCAGGCATATTAACACACTAATCAACTTATAATTGGCTGCTGCATTGCAGCAGCACTGCTGCGGGAAATGACAGACATGGTTGCTATAGCAAGTTACAACACACCGTATGGGCTGTGTTACCAGCAGCACATCACAACACATAAAAGTATGCTTTCCTTTAGTATTTCCACTATAAGCAAAAACTGCTGGTTACCTTTTTAGAGCCACTCTGTATGCAGTTTTTGTTTTCATTATGACTCATGCACACTGCTGGGGAAATATGAGTTAGCATAGCTGTTCCATGCAATTCATGTAGCCTTGCAGTTGTGTGCCCTGTTTAAGAACTGTGCAGGGCTCATGTGGGCTGCAGACTGCTTGACAGCCCTTAACAACTGTAAATAATGAATACAAACCAGGTCCATGGTACAGAAAAGTTATCCCTATGGTGTATTAGCTGTCTCATTACATTTTAGTCATTCCTGCTTACCCCAAATGTAAGATGCTTCAAGCTCCTCTGGGAGTGTTGCCTGCTCCTCACACATTACCATATATACCATTTCATAGTGTAACCTGCATCTTTTGATACTTGCCCCAGGAAGGCGTCTACTCATCTTGCTTAATGTTTCAATTTTTGGATCAGCTAAGAAACCTCATAAGAGATCATATCCAGCCAGCATCTATGATGCAGTGTTCCAAAAGACCATTTCCCCAGACAAATCATCTATACTCTTTCTAATTACTGACAGATATTCTGATTGACTTATTTTCAAAGGTAACTCAAAGGTAACTTAGTTAAAATGTTTCCAGTTATGTAGTTGAAAGAGTCTGTACTGTTTGACTTGCATTTTAAATCAAGAATCACCAGCATGTTATTGCTTCCAGTCAGAGTTCCATGTATTTCAAACAAGAAACCTAAATATTAATTTTGCAAACATTTGAATACCCAGATGAACTCTCTTCTGTTAAACCTCCATAAAAAAACTTCTCCAAAGCCAACTTCATACTACTCAAGTCAATAGTGACAAACTTCATGACACCCATGCAGACGAGAACTTAAAGTTCGACTGCTGAATCCTAGACTAAGGCACTGAACAAGCAAATCCACTCATGCATGAATCGTGCCATCCCCGATAGAACCAAGACACTTTCCCCCCAAAAAAGAAGCCAATCTGGTGATCCCTTGCCATAAACAAACTTTACCACAAAACAGTGTGTTGGTGTAAAACCAGCAAAAATAAACAACAAAAGCACAAAAAGGACCATGGAACATTACATTTAATGAGAAATAAATCCAGTATCCAAGATAGTTGAGCGCTTTCATCAAACAAATTGACTTCATCAGAGTTCTGATGAAGTAAATTTGTTTGATGAAAGTGCTCAGCTGTCCTGGATACTGTATTTATATCTCATTAAACGTAGTGTTCCATGGTCCTTTTGGTGCTTTTGCTGTTCATATAAACAAACTTTACAACAAAAGGAAGAAACTGTTGCAGAAAAGAGGAAAACTCCCAGGATGCAAAAAACTCCCTTACCAGCCTCAGTAAGAAGCTGAGATCCCTCATAAAATCCTCCAAAGCTAGTTATGAAAATAAAATTGCCAAAGATTCCAAAGACAACCACAAGGCATTCTATAGCTATGCCAAGAATCTAAATGGCAATGCTCAGATCTGCTCTGAGCTACAACAGAATGGCATTAAATATACTGATCCCAAAGGATATTGTCAATATCCCAGCAGATCGATTCAGTGCAAACCACCCCCACCCCCTAAAGGGCCCATCTCAATACCGAAAGATTGCCAAATTCCGGTAATAACAGCCACCGAGGTAAAAAACGCACTCTCCAAAGTTAAGAATACAGCATCCATGGGACCAGACGACATCGCAGGCTGTGTACTACATGGACTACAAAATGAACTGGCACCTCACCTAAGTGTCATGTTTAGTCATAGCCTCACCTTAGGCTTCATGCCCACTGAGTGGTGCACAGCTCCAGTTATCCCATTCCACAAGGGGGGAATCCACCTTGGATCCTGGGACTACTGCCCCATCAGTCTGACAAGCTTGATCTGCAAGGCCATGGAACATATTATCATGGAACTTATAAACAAAGACATTGGCAACCTTCAAACACTGGACCCCACACAGTTTGGGTTCGTGAAGGGCTGATCTTGTCTCCTGAACTTGATTGACTTCTTTGAATCAGTCTCCAGAGCCATGGACAAGGGTAAGGTGGTCCACACAGACTATCTGGACCTCACCAAGGACTTTGACACCATCCCCCACTCTGGAATCATAGATCAACTTACTAAGCTGGGCTTTAATCCCTACATCACTCGATGGGTTGCCAACTGGCTTACTGACAGAGCCCACACTGTAAAAGTAGCCGACTCCAAATCCAGCTCCAGACAAGTGACAAGTGGAGTACCTCAGGGTTCAGTCCTGGGACCGCTCTTGTTTGGCATCTACTTCTCTGAAGTACAGGCCAACAGTAAGGGACTCTGGCTAACAAAGTTCTCAGATGACTACAAACTGGGAGCCATTATTGAATCCCCAAATGATGTGGATATTCTACAAAATGGCCTTACAGAAACAGATGCTTGGTGCCAAATCCATGGGCTCAAGCTCAATGCCAAGAAATGTATAGTTATTCCCTTTGCGAAAAAACATGTACCCATGAATTACCATTACCACATAGGTGGCAGTACACTAAACACCGAAAGTGTGATAAGAAACTTAGAGACACAGTTGGACAGTGGTCTCACCTTCGATAACCACATCGCCACAACAGTCAGGAAATCCTTCTATGTGGCACACCTCATCACTAAGGGCTTTTCATCCAGAAAAATGGAGGTCATTGTCCCACTGTACTCATCCCTCATTAGACCCATTATAGAATACAATGTCCCATTTGGTATGTACCTCTCAATACATCTGCAACAACTGGAAAGGCCACAGAAACACCACAATAAAAGAATCACAGGCCTAAAACAGATTCCCTATGCTGACCATCTAAAAAAACTCCACCTATACTCTGTTGCATATCGTCTACTCAGAGGTGATCTCTGCTTAACATACAAGGCCATGTCAAACCCAGAGCTGTTGGACATACTACACTTAAAAGAAATGCCAATCTCTCAGAGACACATGCTCCAGGGATCCAAACCTTGTCATCACAATGAACAAAACATGCTGGAGGGATAGGTTCTTGACCCAGAGACTCCCCAGACTCTGGAATAGACTGCCCAAACATGTCAAGCAGAGCGCTTCTTTGGCCCACTTTCAAAGGAACCTTGATGATTTGATGGAAGATAGGAAATTCACCCCAGGGATCACGTAATTTGCCCTGCTAGACAGGGGTCTAGGGAAGTAAATACTGTGGGAAGAAATAGCCAGGGAATTGTTATGGCTAGGCTTGTATAGGCCCTAGGGCCAATAGCCTAGTTCCAACCTATGAACCTATGAACCTGTTTAAGTTGTAGTCAAATAAATACAGGTTCAACATTTTAAAGTCTTGACTTCATATTTTTGATTCTCGACATTAATGATATATATTTTTTATTTCCTTTGCACCATTTCCATCTATTTGATATTGCTAAGGCTGTAGCTGCAAAAACATTACCTTATTCAAGTTTAGGTCTAATGATACTTTTATATATAAGTACAAATACGGAATTACTTCTAGAAGCAATGCATCTTAATACTGCTTTATTTATGCCATAATATTTCTTTACCTGTGACCTAGTCTGCACTATAAAATTCACATCATTACATATAAGAATCCCAAGCTCAAAAGTATAAAGTTAGAGATCAATTACTTTTTGACAGCAAACAGATACTTTGTTATCCTTTCCAAAAATGAAATTACATGAATTTCTTTCTTTTTATGTTCATATTGTTGTTATCTGCCTCCATAGAATTATTTTATCAACATAATTTTGGAGTACTTCCTGATCTTTTAGAGAGGTAATTAATCTTTGCAACTTTTAAATAAACTGCAAACTTGGACAGCTAATGTTTGTCACTAGTTGGCATGATGGACATGAATACATAGAATAGATATGGGCCCAAAACTGTCTTATGAGGTACTCCGCAAAGTGGGCTGTATTGATCTGCATTAACATTACCGGTATGTACTTCAGATGTTCTCCAGAAAACCAATTTATTAGCAATCTAATCAACTAAAGGCTCCAGTCATTTTCTTTTGTTGACTTAATAATAGAGAAGTGAGGCATAAAACTAAATACCTTTGACAGATAAATGTACATAATATCCACCAGAAGATGACTGTGTTCTTGGGGGGGGGCGTGGCCAAGATGTCAGAGAGATAACAGCACTTTTTTGATGCTCTGCTTAACAGAAATTTCTCTGACAGGAAATTTTCTTAATATTATTTTAAAAGCATCTAAGTTTTCTTTCACCTATATATTTAGATACAGTGGATTATTTTTTTCTACAAATATTTCAATTTTGGTGAATAGAAAGTGAATTACATCCTGTCAGAAGTACAGCAGCTGAATATAACAGACTCTCTCAGCCATGAGTCATTCAAAAGCCTCTCTCCAGGAAACTTCCATGAAGAAAGAATTACAAACAACAATATCCAGTATTCAAGATCTTTCCATGAAAATGGACAATTAAAAAAAAATCATGGAAAACATGAAGAAAGAAAATATAAAGCAGATTGAAGAATTCAAGGAGATAATTACAAAACACACAGACCAGATAACAGAAATTGAAGAATCTCTTAATGAAATAGATGGAAGACAGCATGAAAATGATAGCCAGATTGACTTCTTACTAAAGCAAAACACCGCACTTTCAGATAAAGTGGAGGACCTAGAATCAAGGTCACGAAGAAATAATATTAGAATATACGGCATACCTGAAAAAATGGAAGGAAATAACACAATACAGTTCTTGAATGACTTGTTGCCTAAGACACTAAACCTACCTGAATCTCTCTCTCTCTTTTGGGATAGAGAGAGCTCACAGGTCATTGTCAAATATGTCTGTGTCAAAAAATCCAAATGCTTCAAGATCCATTATTGTAAAATTTTTATCATCTCAAGACAAGGACTTAATCCTGAGAACAGTGTGGGCAGGTAATCCTATACAAATTAATGGTAGAAACATAAGATTTGACAATTACTATACCTCTACTATAATAACTAAAAGAAAAGCCTGCATTCCTCTCATTAAAAATCTGAAGAAAGCTGAAATTAAAGCACAAATCATTTTTCCTGCCAGAATTAAAATACATCTATCTGAAGGAATAAAAATATTTAATAATCTTGATGACACCTCTGAATATGTGAAAAAGAATAAGATTTTGGAAAACACTGAAGATATGGACATCTCATTACCTAGTTTAAAAAGGCAGGCAACAAATGGAAAAATGTTATCGATTGATAAAACAAGCAAGAAGCTTAAGGATAAATGATACAAATGAAGCTCTTCCACAATCCCTTCAAATCCCAAAATTTTCATGCTACAAATCACCTACATCGGGGAAAAACATACATGTTGAGTTAAAATCATTTAATATTTATTAAGTATGCGTATTTATTTATTTATTTTTAAATTTATTTGCTGTTTAAAAGCCTTTAATACAAATACGCTAGAATGTTAAACATAGATGTTAAAATTCTAAATCTTCCCTTGACAGAGTGTATTATTAGTTGACAACTACATAGGGACAATGTAGCAATACCATAGAAATATTGGTTAAAACAAGAACCCCCTTAATACAGGATACTGTATATGTATTAGATTATGATGATATAGATCGCTCCGATAAGTGAAATGAAGGCTCCTCATCTCAGTGCAATTAAATGAAAGTGTAGCCCCTTTTTGCATCAGCGGGCTTTCTCTCCAGTTAAATGTCATGTTATGCTTGGGTCCTTTTAGAGCTAACGGATATAACTTAATGTGACTTGTACTAAAAGGTATTGGAAATTGTTCTTTATCATAATAAGAGAAGATTGTTTTCTTTCTAAGAATCCGTCATGACATGTAAAAATGCATTCTCATACACTTGAGAGGTTTGTGTCTTTACTAAATGTGGTTTGTGGGTCCATCTGCTGACGAAGAGGGAAAAGGAGATGTATTTTCTGATGAAAGCTGGTGGAGTGTGTGTTGCAGAGAAAGGAGGGTTTGTATGCTTGATATCAGATACATTGGCCAGTAAAATTGATAGTTACAGAGAATTTTATATTTATATAAAATGGGGCAAAGTTTTTTTTTTTTTTTTTTGTACTTTGTATACATGCTTTTTGAGTAACATATTCTGTTTTTCTTTTCTCTCACAAAATGCACATCACGAGTATCTCATGAACAGTTATCATAGCTTGCTGCAGATTCCCCAGTGCGAGCTTTTAACCACCAAAATTCAAATGTTAAAGGAGAAGGAAGGGAAAAAAAGGAAAAAGAAGGCTGTTGTCTCAAGACTTCTTGGTCAGATCATCTTTGTAATACAAGAGACTTATGCCTGTACTGTCTCGAAGTCTCTTTTGTCATATGAACTTTGGTTACGTATTCACGTTACCAAAAAAAATGAAAAAGAAAATGGAACAATTGAATGCTTTATCACATACCAAGAGCGACAAAGAAAAATATATAAAAAACATAGACATATATAAAGGTCCTTTTTACTAAACCAGTGTTGATGCCTATGTTGTTCCCTTCATAATAAGTTTTCTGATGACATGTTTTACAAAGTAGTTTACACTTGATCATTAGCTGGCAGCTGTAGCTAACAGATACAGTGAAAACATAGACTAAGTCATCTGATCCTTTTTGGTTAGCAGAGCAGAAAGCGGCACATGCAATGGTTATAAAATCACTAAAATACATTATCTATTGGGGTTAATGTGTTCTTATTATTTTTAAAGTAGATTTTGGGGCAGCTATGTATTTTCTGTGCTTTCATCTTGATCTCTTCATCCCCAATCTTATTGATTATATGAGTTGTTGGTTGATGGCAATACTGCTAGATTGGGGAAGCCAAAGCTGCAGACAGACCATTACAATAAATAATAATTCTGTTATAAAAGGGTGAAATAATATATTGGGGCAGGAAAAATTTCAGTTCCAAAGAAAAGGAGACAGTTCTGCTTAGAGAATGATCTTAGTTGTTACTGAAGTGATGCTTTTGCCTCACTAGTCAGTGATAGTAGTAGAAGACTGTTAGTGGGGGGCAGTGCAAAGTGGGGATGGTTACTCTTGACTTATAGTTACTACTGTCATCAGGACATGAGGACAGTTGTTATTTCCAAATGTAGCCTTTACTTTTTAACTGCTTTTCTAATTAATAGTTTACATTATGTTGGATTTATAGTGAATGGTGAAATTGCGATCTACTTAATCCACCTCCAGCTACATAAGTGCATACTACAATCTGACATTTTCACTAATATTCATAAAATTTTGAATGTTTTACTGTCTGTAGACTACATTTTCTAGCAAAAGATATATTGCATGTTAACCACTGCCACTCTAACTGAAAAAAATATTGGTAAAATGTGTTAATGTATTTTGTTAAAAAGGACAACTTAAGGGAACACATTATTACTATAACATCTAAAACTGAAGTGTCCTTGAAGGTTAAAAGTTGTGACTTCATTATATGATATTTTTATCAAAATCAAGCTACACTACATAGTTTCTTTAGACTCACATCTTTGGAAAGAAAAGCTAATGTTTTTGATGATTACACAGATCTATATACCTGCATAGATATTTGTGCAACTAAAATATTATCTTCTCATGTAAAAAATTCTCATTAGTACATCTTTATTTTAAATATCTTTAATACCTTGAGAAATTATTTAAGGCTAATCAGATACGTTTTTTTTTTTTTTTTTTTTTTTTTTAGGGGAAGGAAAAACTGGTGATTTTATATCTTATATAAAAGGAAAATAAGCCTATAGGCTACATATTAATATGCTGATTCTATAGTAAATATTAACACTGTTGTGATTTCACAGACAAGTTTATACAGGAATGTTTTGTTACATGATAAATGTTCTTATTTTTATACATAAACTTCTTTACTGAATTCCTAGATAAGTAGGTTTTGATCTAATGTAGTATACTAGATTAAGATCTGTATTTGTATAGAATAGACATAAATGAATATGGTATACTATGTTATGATACAAGTTTAAAGACACTATTCTTAAAAATTTTGAAAATTACATTATTCATGGTAATTGATGTTTTTTCCACAATATCTCCTACATAGTAATACCTATTCATCCTGGAGAATTAATAGGTTGTAGTTTGTTGATTCAATAAAATATTAGGTAGTAGCATTAGAGAACGATAGTCTTGAGCACTAAGAATGATAGAGGGTGGTATTGATGACTTCTTCATCAATCCAGGAACTAGATGTTCCATGGTTAGTTTTGTATATAGTTATATTTTCATCTTCTCTGAACATTACTTGTTAATTAAGTCCAGAATAGTATTTATCCATCAAAAGCTTAAAGTAATCAATGTCTGGGTTTAAATGTCTGTCTCTGAATGCAAATGGTCTTAATAACCCTACTAAAAGAGGAAGGTTACTCAAATACCTAGCATCTAATAAAGCTGACATTATATTTTTGCAAGAAATGCACATTATTCAGAAAGATCTAGAAAAAATGGCTTTTAAAGGTTACAGTATTATAGCTGAATCTCATTTCCAAACAAAGAGAAGAGGAACCATGATTTTGTGGAAAAATACATTACCAATACCTAAAATAATTAAAAGTTTCTCTGATAAAAATGGTATATTGTGTCTAGTAGTAGTATTGGAATTGAATAAGAAATATTTTACTTTAGCAAATATGTACTGGCTACCTGGTATTGGTGCTAAATCTGCAAACAAATATTTGGAAATAATAACAGCAAATTCTAAAGGGGATATCATTTTGGCAGGTGATTTTAATTGTATTCTATCATCTAAAGATACCACTAATGTCAGCAATATTAAGATACCTGCATCAGCCAAATAAATTGATAGATTTTGTCTCATTATATAACCTAAAAGACATATACATGATCAAAGAGCAGAGGTCTCTCAATTTTACTCACTTTTCTTATAGATATGGTACACAGACGACTATTGATTACGTGTTTATATCTGACAGCCTATTATTTAAGACTCAAGATGTAGTGATTACATCATGCCCTCTGTTAGACCACAATGCCATACTATTTAAAATTAAAATTAAACCAAATGATCTTATTCATTGGCAGAGACTACCAGCCTATATTATTAAGATAAAAGGATTCAAAGAATGGTTTATAAAGGAAGTAAACTATTATATTGAACTTAATAATAATACTAACACAAATAAAGTGTTTATTTGGGACTCTTTAAAATCTTATATATATGGGAAAATAAAAACCTGGTATTTACATAAAAGGAAAGAATGGGACAAAGAATGATTAAATCTACAATTGAAAATTGACACTTTAAAAAAGAACTTACACCCCAAAGAACTGGGCTCGAATCTGGAATTAAAACAAGTAAATCTCGAATATTTAGAAATTCTTAGTCATAAAGTAGCAATTAATTTAGAGAGGTTAAAATTACAATTGTATTCATCTAATCCAAAACATATGCATAGATTAGCAGCCAAAATGAAAAGTTTTCACAAGAGTAAACACATAATTGAAATATTAGACACATCTAAACACAATTCAAAACCTTCTTCAGATCTAAAAGATATTTTAGAGATTTTTCGTTCATATCATGAAACAATGAATAAAGCAAACTTAAACTTTACTAATAATAGTTCAAAAATAGAATTTCTAAAAAACAATATAAATAATAAACTTTCTAAAGAACAAAATAATAGATTACTTAAATCAATATCATTAATAGAAGTTAAAGAAAGAATACAAAATCTTAAAAATAATAAAGCCCCTGGACTTGCTGGCATAATAGGTGAATTATATAAAAATTTCCCTGATTCCGCTTTGAAGATATTAATGAAAGCACTTGAGGAAGTTTGAATAAGTGACAAACTTTGTCTTTCTTGGAAATATTTGCTAATTTCTCCCATTCTAAAGCAAGATAAGGATTCCAAATTTGTTTCATCATATCGTCCTATTTCCCTATTAAATATAGATTATGAAATATTTACGTCTATTTTAGCAAACAGATTAAATCAAATGATGCCGACTTTAATAAACAACGATCAAACAGGTTTTACCCTGAACAGAAAAGTTCAGGATAATACTATTAGACTTTTAACTTTAATAGATTTTGCAAATAAAAAAAAAAGAATTATCACTCATCAGTCTAGATCTAGATAAAGCATTTGATTCTATTAACTGGACATACTTATTTATGGTATTAAAAGAATATAATTTCTCCTCAAAAACCTTAAACTTATTAAAAAAAAATATATGAAGGTTCTATAGCATATATTAAAATTGGCGCTTTTTATCTGGCCCACTTCAAATTCTAAAAGGCACTAGACAAGGTTGTCCTTTATCCCCACAACTATTTGCATTAGCAATAGAACCATTTGCTAACTTTATAAGAAACAATATAAACATAAAAAGTTTTGATGTTAATGAGAACTATTCTTCTAAAATTTTACTCTTTGCAGATGATATTTTATTAACTATTGGAAATATTGATTCATCTATTGATCACATTATCAGATCATTAAAACTCTTTGAGGAAATCTCAAACCTTAGATTTAACCAAAACAAATCATAAACTATTCTCATCAATAAAAAAATGAATAACACTCTATCTAATTACAATAACTTTAACTGGACCAATGATAAATTGAAATATCTAGGGGTTCATATTCTGTCTAAATGGAAGGACACTATACATATAAATTATAAAATTTTATTAAATAAAATCACAAATACATTAATAGATGGAAGAAAATGTTCTTTACTATAGAAGAAAGATTATCTCTGATAAAAATGATTCTATTACCAAAAATTCTTTTTTATCTTCAAACATTATTGGCCCCTCCTTCTAGAAAACAACTTAAACACATAAACACTATATTAATTAAATTTCTATGGTATCCTCAAAAAACAAGGATTAAATAGGATTGGCACTATAAAAACTGGATTGAAGGAGGGATTGCTTTTCCAAATTTTGAGCTTTATGCTGATGCCATTATTCTTAATATAACAAGTCTGTGGTTAAGTCCAAAATACCATTCAAATTGGAAAAATTTACACAAAACAATACTATTAAGTACTTTTGACAAGTTTTTCAAAAACATATATTGTTCTGAAAATATTAAGCTATTTATAGTTATTAAAGAATTCTTCTTCAACAATGAGCAGGAAAAATCACATCTTATTCCTATAATTAAATATATCTTGCAAAATTTTAAAAAAGTAATGAATAAGAACCTTTTGAACAACAATTTGTCCATTCTAATGTTTCCAATAATCTTAACCAAAGGATACTATGATTCCTTTAACATGATGAAAATAAAAACTATGGAAGAAAATGGGCTATTATTCTGGCATCAGTTTTTAGGAACTAATAATATTCGTGATACTACCTACCTTTTAGCTAGGTATAATATCTACCAAAATAACTGGTTAAATATTCAAATCTTCAGAGAATTTATTTTAACGGAATTTAAGACATCATTTTCCTGCTATAACAGACCTCCCCAAAAAATTATCCATACTCTTTGACTTCACCAATATAGGCTATAATAATGATATCTCATTGTCAAGATTTTACAACATTCTTAGATCAGATCTAATAATATTAGATGACAATTTATGGAAATATATCAACAATTTCAACAACTCCCAAATACATTTAATGATAAAACTTTAATTCTCAGATCTGTTTACCATACCTCTTCTTCCACATATTGGAAAATTTTTACATGGAAATTCATTCATAGAAGTTTTATTACACCAAAAAAAAGCCTCTAGAATAAGCAAGAAAGATTTTAATAGATGTTAGAGATGCGAGGAGCTAATAGATGCCAACTGGGCACACATGTTTTTAGAATGCAGAACAATAACCACATTTTGGATGGAGTTTAAAAATTTTATTAAAGCCTTGTGGTCGGACAGATGCGAGATCTCTGATTCTAGAATACTTTTTAATGCACCAATGCCAAGGTATGGTCCACTGAATCAAATGAACCTCCTTTGGACTCTACTTGCTATAGCAAGAAAAACTATTACTAGAAATAGGAAATGTAAAAATAACCTCTCATTTAAGGAATTTATATCTTTTACTAAGATTATTTGTAGTAGGGAATTACAAACAGCTATGTTACACTCCTCAAACATGACTCATAAACAAATTGCGTGGATAAAGCTTAAAAACCTATTAGACAAAATGTAATGTTATTGAAGATTTGGTATCTATTTTGGACTTTGTATATAGTTTTTGTAAAAATTTGATATTACGTTGTTTTTTCTTGTTAAAAATTGTAATTATACTCTTGAAAATCAATAAAAAAATATGAGAAAAAAAAGAAGATGACTGTGTTCTGCTGTTATTACATCTGTGCAAGCAGGATATTACGTTTGTTGCATAAGACACTATTACTGACAGAGTTCCCACCACAGAAAAGCAATTTGTCATTTCAGCATTGTAGACGAGCGTATGACAAACACATTGAGAACCATTTGCAAGCTAACAGTGCTTTAAATACTAAAATTGAATGGTGTTTTACCATCACTGAGATTGTGCATGGTAAGAATATGTGCAATGGTGTAATTAAAAGGTACATGTTTACTATGAAACACAAATGTATGAGACAGCAAAACTACTACAGAACACCTGCATGTTATTGGTAAGAATATGTGTAATGGCATAATTAAAAGGTACATATACACTATGAAACACAAATGTATGAGACAGCAAAAGTTAACAAAAATACTACAGAACACTTACGTGCTATTGCATGGTGATAGACATCATACTTCAAAATAGTCAAATTAATTCAATTATATTATCAGTTTTAGGACTTGAAGAAGAATTAAATAGTGAGAAAGGCACCCATTGCCACATTATGCAAGTGTAGGTATTTCTGTATAAGGTCTATACTGAAATGTCAAAATTCACTAACTCAACATTTCAATACAGAACATCAGATGGCTGAAATGATCAAGAAAAAAAAAACAGTAATTTTTCAAGGGGTCAAAACCCCCAGCACCCACCCTCACCCCAGCTATTTACATAAAATAAATCTGAGATTGAACAATGGTGGGGAATAAGGGAAAATTCCTTACCCCACAGTGACCAGTCTTGCACCAAACACCAAGAAGTCACCCCAAACCCAAATCCCCCCCACACGCACAAGTGGAAATACACTTGACACACATACAGTGACACAATTGCATACACTGACACACTCACACAAACATACACACACATATTAAAACACACATTCACACACATACACAATGTCTATTTATAAGGACTTCTGTGTACATTGAATAAATAAATTAATAAATTAAATGAAATGCAGAATCCATTAAAAATTAAACAACCCACAATCAATAAAATGAATAGCACCCAATGTGTGTGTGTGTGTGTGTGTGTGTGTGTGTGTGTGTGTGTGTGTGTGTGTGCATGCATATATATATATATATATATATATATATATATATATATATATATATATATATATATATATATACAATATGCTTTATAAAGTGCTTAATCAGAGTTTACTAAACATTCATTAATTGTGCATGGCATACAGAATGTGACCCATGGTCATTGTGCTGTTGTTAGTTCATTATTTATTAATAACAATCACTGTATGGCATGTAAGTGATCCAATCATACATCCCATAATGACGCTCATAACACATAGGACACGTGATGTGGTACTGCAGTTAGCAGCAGGAAATCTAAAATATCAAAAATGACTTAATGCAGTTGCACACTTAAAGAGCTCCCAAACATAAAATGATTCCACCTGCCATAAACACCACATCATGAGTCCTGTGTCAGTAAATTAATTAAATATACCTGCTAAGACAGTGAGGAAATATATTACATGATGGATGGTACAGTGAAAAGAGTAGAACTTGTGCAAAATCAGTGATGTCTATGTATAATGACAGTTTCAATCCACGATTCTTAAATATATGTGAAAAAAGAGAAGAAATTATACATAAACATGTACATATCAGAGGGAAT
The DNA here is from genome assembly GCF_019279795.1 of Protopterus annectens. Classification (NCBI taxonomy): domain Eukaryota; kingdom Metazoa; phylum Chordata; order Ceratodontiformes; family Protopteridae; genus Protopterus; species Protopterus annectens. The sequence continues at coordinate 728,894,783 of NC_056736.1, read as the reverse complement.
CAATCATGTTTTCCCTTTAACACTGACTTGAAATGTTTTTCATGACATGTTCTCTGACTCTTCTTCGGAGTAGCTGAAAGACTGGCTTGCAAGTTCAGCCTCATGTGATCTATTCTGTTCCATTCTTGAGCGGTTCCGAATAGGTACATATTGTAGCTCAGTTGCACTATATCCCAACAGACACCTCAAACATGTACATCATGTCTCCACAATGTTTTGAGACTTGAGGCAGAGTACTGCTATTTTAATCACTAACAGTGCAAAGTGTACAAATGCACCTCTATGTGTAATCACAGTAGGACTTTTGCCTTACAGATAGTAATCCTCAAGGCATTATAGCAGACAGTAAGCTTCATTCAGTGATTTAGGTTTAATGAGTTTAGAAGCATCATTAATTTCACTGTGCTCCAGAAAGCAGAAGCACACCAGCTGTTTTACCAAAGTGTGAAACTCTGAGCAATAGCCATATAATGCACACAATTTGCTTGTTTGCAGTTTTCTACATATATTTTGAGAGAAATAAGAATTACAGCCTTTGGGAATTACATTAGATATGTTCTGTTTACTGTTTTGTAAAGCAGCAGACTCTAAACCTGTCAGTATATATTGTACTGCAAGTGAGCAGTTGTTCATAGCACACCTGTCCCTAAACAAGGACTTCATGATATTATATGACTTGTAGGATTTTAATTGCATAATGACAAATACAAAGAGAAGTGGTCTACACCATCCTGCATAACTAATGAAACCATGCATTACATAAAATTGCTGCAGACAGTCGCAACACCCAGGTACATTCCATCCATCATTCAAATAGTCCCCATGCAAATATCTACAAAATATTGAAGTGTACTGATCACTAACAAGCAACAATCATTTATGAGATCTCTGTGTAGTCTATACACAAAATGCCTAGATTTTACATGCCACAAACTCATATCCACATAACCTAACATTCTGAAAAAAGCAACAGAACCAATGGTCATTGTCTATTTACAGTTTGAACAAATCCTTTTCTAGAAGACAACTGCTCACATTTGCGGAAATAAGATGGACATCATTGAATTTACAACAACTACAATCAAACCAAATGATTTCTCTGCATGTAGTTTGATATCAGCTCTAACAGATAGTAACTCAGCCTCTGTGAGATCTGCTGCATGTAAGTGATGTGGACTCTTTTGTAATTGCTTCCCTCTATGGGATCCTCCAGTAGAAATGGTTATAGCTCTTCCTCGATGTTTATCCTACATTTTGCATTTACAACTCAAAAACCTCTTGTTACCCATGTTTCAGCAGTCCAGTTTTTTCAAGAATGTCCAGATTTTTGCTTCATATTTTTGGAATGCTTCTCATAAAATGTGTGGTTTTCTAGAAAATCATTGAGGATTGACGTTAATAAATAATGAGAGACATTTGAGTTTCATACTTCATATCCTTTAGAAAATACATGCTAACACAAAACATGTTATTCTAGCAATGTTCTAAATTTATAGGAGCAATATTTAAAATTTCTCCCTGTCTTTAGGTCTTGGCTTTGTCCCCCATTCTTTTGGGCTTTGTCCAGATTTCTTGTGCTATGAGGTTGAAAGATATGTGTCTGTCTCTCTCTGACATTGAAGATTTCCATCCACATGTAACAAGACTTTTATTTTAGGTGATTTCGCTATGTTGTATGTTTCACCAACTCTTCCTGTTGACAAGCATTTCCTCAGAGCATTTTGTTGAGCTGTTGTATGTATTTATGTGCCTGGAGAATACTACTATGTCAATTCTTTCTATACCTTAGATGCTTAGATGAGTAGCAGTATTGCTGTCAATATCTTGCATTTCGACATTATGAGCGCTCAATATTAGCCATTTTCGATATTTCCTAAGGAATATTCCATCTGATAACATTTTGTCATTTGGATGTTATCAAGTACACCCATTATGGAGTACTTTACCTCAGTATCTTTTACATCATTTAGTACTAACTTTAAAGGTTTAATATATCCCAAACTAAATCATTAGCTATATCCTTGGCATCACTTACTCCAGGATTCAATAAACTCCATGCAGGAATAGTGTTTTTCCTGCATGGAGTGAATGGTGTCTGTTTCCGCATAGCCCTAACAGCACTGCACCTTACATATTCACGAAGGCACGCTACTAGTAAAAGCTAAGCAGACACAAACACTACTGAGTGCAGGGGGCATGTTTTAGTAGTGCACACTACTACCGAATATAGACTGGGAACATTACTCAAGCCCTAACTTTCTAGCCCAATGGTTCCTGGAGTTCATAAATTAAAATGCCATGGAACAGCTAGTCACTGTTCCCACGAGAGGAGAAAATATACTAGATCTCATTATCACAAACATGGGGACAAAATCCTCCACACCAGAAGTATATCCCTCATTGGTGAGATCTGATCATAAACTAATCTCACTGGAAATCCACATCCCGCCCCCACCCCAAACAAAAAAGATCACAGTGAAGAACTTCTCTAAAGCAAACTTCACACTACTCAAGACTGGTGTGGTATCCTTCAAGGCCCCTGAGACAGTGGAAACCACAACCCAAGCTGCGGAAGCCCTTACAAATGCCTTCTATGAACACCTCCAGGACTGCATGGATCAGGCAATCCCAAATAAAACCAAGACTCTTTCCACAAAGGGCAAACGTCCAGTCTGGTGGACCCCAGCCATTAACAAACTTTACAATAAGAGGAGAAAGCTATTACATGATAGAACAAAATCCATAAAAGGGAAGTCACCCTGATCATTATTAGTAAAAAATACGAGCACTCATAAAATCAACTAAGGCCAATTTTGAGAGAAAAATTGCCATGGATTCAAAGGACAATCATAAGGCCTTTTTCAGCTATGTTAGGAACCTGGGTGGAAACTCCCAGATATGCTCAGAATTAGTCCAAAATGATACAAAAATCACTGAACCCACAGACATTGCCAACATACTGGCAGACAGGTTCAGTGCAAACTTCACCCCCCTCTCCCCCCCTAAAGGAGAGATAACTATCCCAGCGGAGTGTAGCCTCCCAGACATCTCAAATGCGCAGGTGAAAGCTGCTCTCTCTAAAGCTAAAAACACACCATCAATGGGACTGGATGGTGTCCCCGGCTGTGTGCTACACGAGCTAAATGAGGAATTAAACCCACACATAAGGCAGCTGTTTAATCTCAGCCTTACCACAGGATATGTGCCCAAGGAATGGCGTACGGCAACTGTGGTCCCACTCCACAAAGGTGGTGCCTCTACGGACCCTGGTAATTACCGCCCCATAAGCTTAACAAGTCTAGTCTGCAAAGCTATGGAGAGGATCATAATGGAGCTCATAAACAAAGATATAGGGGACTTGCAGACATTGGACCCGACCCAGTTTGGCTTCGTCAAGGGAAGATCATGCCTTTTGAACTTGGTCGACTTCTTCGAAACAGTCACCAAGGCCATTGATGAGGGAAAGGCAGTCCATACAGCCTACCTTGACCTTGCAAGAAGCCGACACAATACCCCACTCGGGTATTGTAGAAAAACTTACCAGCTTAAATGTAAACCCATATGTCACAAGATGGGTTGCAAACTGGCTTAAGGACAGAACCCACAGGGTTAGAGTTGCTGGTGCTATGTCAGACTCCAAGCCGATCACAAGTGGTGTCCCACAGGGCTCGGTCCTTAGCCCCCTATTGTTCGGCATCTACTTCTCAAAAGTACAGGCCAACATGGGAGGTCTTTGGCTGACAAAGTTTGCAGACGACTGCAAACTGGGCGCCATAGTGGAAAGTGCATCGGACACGGATATCCTTCAGAAGGGACTCACGGAAACAGATAGCTGGTGCCAGAGCCATGGCCTGAAGTTAAACGCCAAAAAATGTATAGTCATACCTTTCGGGAAAAACAAGGTAACCCCAAGCTACCATATAGGGGGCAATCCACTAAGCACAGAAGAGGTTATCAGGGACCTGGGGACCCAGGTTGACAGTGGCCTTTCTTTTGACACTCACGTTGCTAAAGTGGTTAGAAAGACCTTCTACATTGCCCACCTGATCATGAAGGGATTCACATCCAGATCTAGTGAGGTCATTGTTCCCCTGTACTCTTCACTTATCAGACCAATGATCGAGTACAATGCCCCATTCGGGATGTATCTTGCCCGACATCTGCAGCAATTGGAGAGACCCCAAAAGTTTCTCACCAAAAGGATAAAGGGACTCCAAAATCTGTCATATGCTGCCAGATTGAAGAAACTCCAGCTCTATTCAGTCACATACCGTCTGCTCAGAGGTGACATGTGCCTGACATACAAGGCCATGTCCAACCCGGAATTAATGGACATGCTCCACCTCAAAAAATCCAAATCCACCAAAACCACTAGAGCAAGTGACTTATACCTTAGCACGGATATAAATAGGACGTGCTGGAGGGATAGATTTATCACTCAGAGACTCCCTATGCTGTGGAATAGAGTCCCGGTCCATGTGAGGCAGAGCACCTCGCTGGCTCTGTTCAAGAGAAATCTTGACCTGTGGATGGGAGATCGTAGGTTTACCCCGGGAATCATCTCTGTGTCACTGCTGGACAGAGGCACAACAAACTAATGGGTACAGTATTTTTTCATATAAGGGGTGGCGTAAGCCACAAAAATTCAGGCTAGGCTTATAAATGCCTTAGGGAAGATAGCCTAGTATAAACCTATGAACCTATGAACACACATCCAACATGCCCCCTGCACTCTGAAAGTCCTGTACGGCACTTTCTAAATGCTGTCAGTGTCCGCGGACACTGAAGGCAGCTATTTAGATAGTAAGCAATGCAGGGTGTGTGTGAGAGGTACTGTCACACACCCCCTGCATTGTTAAAGTGCCATACAGCACTTTCTAACTACTGTCAGTGTCCAAGGACACTGAAAGCAGTTATTTCAATAGGAAGCAATGCAGGGGGTGTGTGACAGGTAATGTCACATACCCCCAGCAATGCAAAAATGCCATATGGCACCTTTAACATGTCCCAACCTCTCAGAGCAAAAAACTGGCCAAAGCCTAAAATGATGGGGGGACAAATATGGACAGATCATAAATATTGCCCTTACAAACTTAGAAAGTTGATAGAGGAACACGGTTTGTATTAACATAACAACATGTAAGGAAGGATTAGAAGTCTGAAACTCAAATGTATGCCATTACGTAGTGACTTCAATCCTGATATGTCCCATGCAGACATAAATAGTTGATAGAATGACAGGTAGTGCATTACCAAATATGACTTACAAGTAGTATGGATACATGTAATTAAAGTGCTTTTATTGATTTCTTTTTCCGTTTTAAGTTAAGTTTAAATAGCTGAATGGGTTTGCATAGTATGGCCCTCTGCTCAACATTGCGTAAACATCTCATAGGAGCTAAATAAAAATGTATAGCTAAAACCTTTACCGATGTGATAGCTTAGTGTTTAAAGTCCTGGCTTTGCATGCAGGAGCTCACAGTTCATGTACCAAGACAGGCACTTTATTGTTATATGGGAAAGTATTGTTAAATTAAATGTTTTATGTTAAATTATATAGTAATTGATATTTGTTACCCAGTGTAGTTTAGCTGGTCCAAAATGGAAGTCTGAGTGCATATAACATGTGAAATTACCAACGTATATACAAGTGTCCCATACAGTACAGTCACACCACAAGGTAATGTTATGACAGCACATATGGAGACGTCATGTAAAGTAAATCATATACACTTAATAATATGTCGGTAATGATGAATTAATCTTCTTCCGGCTTTTTCCCAGTTAGGAGTCACCACAGCAGATCACCTGTCCACTCATGATTGGCAGTGGAGTTTTACAGTGATGAGTTGCCAGCCTAGTGCCCAACCTTCCACAGAAGGCACACACACGTACATGCACTCACACCTAGGGCCAATTTAGAGTGTCCAATCCACTTACAGCATGTCTTTGGGATGTGTGAGGAAACCAGAGCTCCTGGAGAAAACCCATGCAACCACAGGGAGGACATGCATACTCCACACAGAAGGCACCCCATCCAAGGATTGAACCAGGGAACCTCTTGCTGTGAGGTGAAAATGCTAACCGCTGCACCACCATGGCTACCCGATGATGAGTTAATCTAAAATCCTTACATTTTTTTTAAATGAAAAGTGAGCAATGCTAAGCCGTGCTCAGCTATACTTAGCCAGTTTAAGCATTGCTTAGACATAAATTGTAAGCAGCATTTAGCTCAGCTAAGTGGATTTGCTCACTGTTAAGCAGTGATCAGCGTGTACCCCTTTAAGCACTTTTCAACTCATCTTAGCAGATTTGCACATCACTTAGCTGAGCTTAGCATTTCAAAATGGTCCAATGGCAGCAAAGAGTGGGAATATGGCCTTATGTAAACCACACAGGCAGGAATACAGCCATAACCTGTCTGTTCACTGCAGAAACCATGACTGGTGTTCGAGAGGGGATGGACTTTCAGGCGCAGCGCTGGGGCATTCAGAAGACCAGGGTTATGGTTGGGCTCTTTGTAGAAAGCCATGATGATAGACTGTTGCAGGGCCAGTTCCAGGGCTCTCAGTACAAAGTGGAGGCCTGGGACCATCTGGCACATGACATCACCAGTGCCACAGGAATCCTCCAAACCGGTGAGCATGTATGGCATCACTATGCTGACCTAAAGTGGAGGAAGGGGGAGATCCTGGCCCAGTGGATCCAAGATGCTCAGGCAGGGAATGCTCCAGTAGTTAATAAGTATCTCATCCATAGCTGTACCAAATCCTAGCCTGAGTATGTGATAGACAGGTATGCGCAACATTTGTTTTCTCCCCCTACAACTGCAGCAGAGTGGGCTAGCAATGCTGAGGCCCATGTCGAAAGACTGACAAGGCTGTACCAACAGGTTGGTGAGTACAGATCTACTTTGTAGTATATAGTGAAATAAATAAGAAGGAGTAAATTGTTTACTGCCAATAGGTGTAGTGTGTTCTGTGTCGAACGATTAAAGAAAAGTTTGTCAGACTAACATTGATCTACAGCATATGCAGTAGTAAGTAAAATAAAAACCTAAACACCAACTGTTGTGTTTATTCTGGTATTTTGTTGTAGAAATAAAATGTGTACAGACTTTTCACAGCAAATATGGCTTTGACATCATGAATTAACTGAAGTTGTTCTGAGAAACAGCTATTATGCAAAACAGTAGATTGCGGAGCTGTAAAACAATATTTAAATGCAATATGAAATATGTTGTGCACTATGATCCGAACCCTGAATAGTAATCTCCAGTGTATTATAGTGTGTCTCCTGCTGCATTGCCATGTGTAAACCTTTGTTTTCCAGACTGCATTATTTCAAAGGATTAATACACAGTACACTACCTATTCCCGCGGTTGGGTGGGCAATTGGAAGACATGCGTAAATGGCTGTGTCTTCTTTGAAAGTTGAACGTCGAGCTGGCACCTCGGCATTCGTGAAAATCTACTGCCAATCATTAGCAGACCGGAGTTCTGCTGTGGCGACCCCTAACCGGGAAAAGCCGAAAGACAACAACAACAACAATGCTGCCTATCCGTCATGCAGGAATGTCAGAATTACAAGGTCAAACTGTCTAACCTACACAGTATTAAGCAGAAATCAATCAAACAAGAAAGAGGAGTTCCCCAGTAGCTCAGTGTGATGAGAAATAACCTCAGTGTTTATTTTAGCACACCCAGATATGGTTCAAATCCAGGGAGTGGTGCTGAGATATGTGTGTGTATATATGTATATATATTTATAGAAACAGTCAGATAGTTGTAACAGATATTTTTCCACTGGTCATACAGTTAAAGAAATGCTTGTAGTAGCTGTAGGAAGGGTATACCAATACACCGCGTACAACTGTCCCACTGTTCAACCCCATGCCTGCAAATGACAGCAGGATAGGTACATACACCATGCACTCTTCCCGATACATGTCTCTCAAATGTCAAGCTGTCACGGCTAGTGGTCACTGCTGCCAATCACCTTGGACACAGACAGGAATCCCGGTGAAGTATACCAGTAGCAGGCTCACACAACATCAGTACAGGGTACCCCTTCTCTGTCAAATATGTAACCCTGACATGTACAAGCCCCCATCCAGTGATGTAACCATAGTTCTTCCAGTCTGCCCCATACCATTACAGCTTGACAGTCGAATAGTTATGTATGTATGTGCTACAGAAGCTATGTGCCATAGGTAGATGTATAGTGAGGGCAGACCTGTAGAGCATTGAGCAGTACTGTTGTGAAAAATAGAAGCCTATACAGCTGTTAATGGACTGTTTTCTCTCCTCCTACCCCTCGTCTGCATCAATGATTATTATTCATAAAGTACGGGTATGTTGTTCTCAAAGCTTATTGTTGGGACACATGTCCTATTATTGTTCATATATTTAATTGGTTGCATATTAATACACCTTCTTCAAATATCATTATTGGTGGCCTGTTGCCGTCAATGTAACTTGCATGCTGTTCAAATGCTTACTGTTGTTCCATTTATATATGTGTTCAGTTTGCTATGCAACTGTTTCAAATCTGTTGGTTTGGGTGAATTGGAACACCCACACATGCTGTTATAACTAATTTTGAAATGTTTTGTTCATGATTAACCAATATATCTTGGAAAACCACAACACTGTAGCAAATTTGGGAAGACCAATCCCAGCAGATCACCTGACCCGCCTCATTTGGCCATGGCACTAGGCCCTAACACATCTGGGACCCAACCTGGAACATCCTCCTCTGCTCATCCTGCACTATCTTTGTGTGGAACCACTTCAGGGGATGGGGCCCATCCCTCTGGGCATGGGTGCGGAGAGGATCCCCTCACCCGCAACATGTTCCGGGGTATGGTGGGTGCACAGCATCACCTGCTCTGAGTTGGATGGATGGCTGCACCAGATGGAGGGCCAGCTGGCACACCTGGAGGGGAAGGCTGCCCCTGTTGTCCTAGCCCCAGCACAGTCACCTTCAGGGCCGTGAAGGTGCAGTGGTGACTGCCCATGGCTGAGGACCTCAGTCCCACTCTATGCATTTGGGTATCATGGCCCTCTGATTCCCAACCACGCTCCCTGTCCAAGGTGTTTACCCCCCTCATGTGTCATATACTGCCCCTGTCTGCTGCCTTATGTGTCTTTTCTGTCTGCAAATGCAACCTATCTTACCCAACCTACCTCCCCAAACATATCTATAGCCCTTCTCCAGCATCCCACTCTCACCTTAAAAAAAAAGGCATCTGTTCCGCAAAGAAAAATCATTGCCCATACATAGCTCTACATTTTGCCACCATGTCCAGTGATATAAATCAATCAACACTCAAATTACTGTACAAATGAATGGTGTCAACACCCCTTCCTGTGGGGTGTGAAGCTGTAAATTCCAAACTTTCCACATCAGTAACAGCTGTTGCTGCAGAAGAAATGTAGAGCTATGGTCCTTTCCTAGACTTGTCCTCCACATCCCCAGCTGTTTTCCTAACGTTTTACCCCCTGTTTGCCCCCATTTCACCACTTCCCTATCAACTTTTTTTCTTTACTTTATTTAAAATTAGCACGGGTGCAAGTGGGAATAAGCGCCACTAAGTGAAGCTAAGAGGACTTAACCGTGTGTTAGCATCACTTAGCTTCATGCAAAACCATGCAAACCCACTTACACCTGCTTAAAAATGCTTTAATCACCCTGTCTCCATCAGCCCTTGTTCTGCTCAGCATCAAAATAATTAGCACTGCCAAGTCTCAAACCCAGGACACTGTACACTACAAGCACAGCAACATACCACCACTCCATCTGAGTTGCAAAGCTTTGCAATGCTTTTGCAAACATATCATGCATTATGGTTATTTAACTTTAATGAAAAAAATGTCATCACTACCAAGTCTTGAATGCAGGACCCTGTGTACTATAATCACAACAATGTACCTCTATACCATTTGAAGCTGTGGGAATATAGAATGCTTTTACAAACATATGTATTATAGTCATTTAACATAAAAGAAAAACACACATCCCTGCCAAACCTTAAATCCAGGACACTGTGCACTCAAGTTACAGCAGCTACCACTACTCCACATGAACTGTGAGGATTACAAATGCAGGATGGTCATGCAACATTAGGTAAAAACCTGTTGAATTAGTACTCTTATATATATATATATATATATATATATATATATATATATATTTACACACACACACACACACACACACACACACACACATATATATATATATATATATATATATATATATAATACTTTCTTTAGTTATGTTAGGAACCTGGGTGAGAATTCCCAGATATGCTCAGAATTAGTCCAAAATGACAAGAAATACACCGAACCCACAAACATTGCCAACATCCTAGCTGACAGGTTCAGCGCAAACTCCCCCCCCCACCAAAAGGGCAAATATCTATCCCAGCAGAGTGCTGCCCCCCTGACATCTTAGATGCTCAGGTAAGAGCCTCCCTCTCCAAAGCAAAAAACACAACATCAGTGGGACCAGACGGTGTCCTGGGTTGCGTCCTACATGAACTCCAAGAAGAGCTAAACCCAAACATAAAACTACTATTCAATCTCAGCCTTACTACAGGATATGTACCCAAAGAGTGGCGTACAGCAACAGTGGTCTCTCTCCACAAAGGTGGTGCCTCAACGGATCCTGGAAACTATCGCCCCATAAGCCTGACTAGCTTGGTCTGCAAAGCTATGGAAAGGATCATCATGGACCTCATAAATAAAGATATTGGGGACCTAGAGACACTGGATCCTACCAAGTTTGGCTTTGTTAAGGGCAGATCCCGCCTCTTAAACCTGGTCAATGTCTTTGAAACAGTCACCAAGGCCATTGACGAGGGGAAGGTGGTCCACACAGCCTACTTGGACCTCGCAAAAGCCTTCGATACAATACCCCACTCGGGCATTATAGATAAGCTCACCAGCTTAAATATAAACCCCTATGTCACTAGATGAGTTGCAAACTGGCTCAAGGACAGAACCCACATGGTTAGAATTGCTGGAGCCATGTCAGACTCCAAACCAGTTACAAGTGACGTCCCACAAGGCTCAGTCCTGGGACCTCTCTTGTTCGGTATATATTTCCCGGAGGTACAGGCCAGCACGGAAGGACTGTGGCTGACCAAGTTCACAGATGACTGCAAACTGGGTGCCATAATCGACTCTCCAGCTGGCACAAGCATCCTCCAAAAGGGCCTCATAGAAACAGACAACTGGTGCCAGAGCCAAGGCCTCAAGCTAAACGCCAAAAAGTGTATAGTCATCCCCTTTGGCAAAAACAAAGTGCCCACAAATTACCACATAGGTGGTAATCCATTAAGTACAGAAGATGTAATTAGGGACCTGGGGACCCAAGTTGATAGCAATCTCTCATTTGACAACCACATGGCCAAAGTGGTTAGAAAAACATTTTATATAGCCCACCTAATCATGAAGGGATTCACATCTAGATCAGGGGAGGTCATTGTGATTCTTTACTCATCCCTCATCAGGCCTATAATTGTGTACAATGCCCCTTTTGGGAAGTACCTTACCAGACACCTGCAGCAACTGGAAAGACCCCAAAAGTACCTCACCAAGAGGATCAAAGGGCTCAAACAGATGCCATATGCTGCCCAGTTAAAAAAACTCCAGCTCCACTCAGTGGCATACCGCCTGCTCAGAGGCGATCTGTGCCTGACGTATAAAGCCATGTCCAACCCGGAATTAATTGACATGCTGCACCTCAGAAAATCCAAATCCCATTGAGCTATGTGCTCGAGAGACTTGAACCTCAGCACTGAAATAAATAGGACATGCTGGAGGGACCGATTCATAACCCAGAGGCTCCCTTCACTCTGGAATAAAATCCCAGTCCAGGTTAGGCAGAGTCCCTCATTGACTCTCTTCAAGAGGAATCTTGATGAGTGGATGGGAGATCGTGACGCTACCCTGTATCACTTCTGTGCCACTGTTAGACAGAGGCACAGTATACTAACCTCGAAAAAGGGCATAGCAAAATTAATTTAAAATGGGTGGCGAAAGTAAACATACTCTGGCTAGGCTTATAAATGCCCTAGGCCAGATAGCCTAGTATAAACCTATGAACCTATGAGAGAGAGAGAGAGAGACACACACACACACACACACACACACACACACACACACACACACACACACACACACACACACACACACACACACACACACACACACACACACACACACACACACACACACACAAAAATCTCTTACTGAAAGACATCTGCAAAAAGCCTGACAACGTGGGGGGATAAAGGGCAAACAATAGTGACATATTTGAAATATGGCTGTTATAAGTGTAGACGTTTGCTAGAGTATCATGTTCTCTTTTAATATATATTTTCTGATAGATTTCAGGTCTGAAACACAAATGACTGTCATCATTTACTTGATGTCAATGCCCACATCACCCCAGTGATTTGTCAGACACCCACAACTGTTATGGAGTACATACCAAAAATATGAGTCACACATCTGGACAGTTTATAGAAATCTGGATAGTGAAGTGGTATGACTGCAGTCATGTAACAGAAGGGAAAAACACTGAGAGTTGCAAACCATTTCACCCAGCACCTTCTGAAATGCAGTCAGACTAACATGGTACTACCCCAAATCACCTCTGTGGAATTACTCATGCATTTGTTAATATATCATGCACTACAGGGATGTAACTGTAGGGTAAAGTAGACATAGGTGAGAAATTGTCCACCCACAACTATTTGCACCACAGTCACAGCAATATACCAGTACCCCATCTGAACTCTAGAGTATAACAACTGTTTGAACAAACATATCCTGATTGCCAGTCACACACTACACCGACTTATACTGCCCCAAGTCACAATCTACTGGGAATCCTGAGGTGTAACGACATTTCTCAGTCTGCCCTACAAACATATACACCTGATAGACCACCAGCAACTGTAGCAGCATGCACATTCAGATAGAAAAGGATCTATGACACTCACATCTGTCACTCTCCCTACTCATCCCAACAAGCATTTACTCACTACACTGCTACACAATCTTGACAGTCTGTTAACAATGGCCAGACATGCATAACTCTCAACTGCACAGATTTCCACAGAACGTCGAAGGTGTGGGACCATATTTATGGCCATTGCCTCATACCAAGTCTGGGAGTCTGCTAAGTCACTGGGAAGATATCAGTAGTGAAGCCAGTAAATAGTAATCTACCATACCTCTGAACCTCTTACTGCAAGACATCTGGACAAAGCCTGACATACTTGGGAGACAGGGGGCTGAAAAGTGGGAGATATCTCACATAATGGTGTTACAAACTAAAAGAGTTGCTGGTGTTACAGGGTTTGTTGTAACATAACATCTCTGAAGGATATGACGTCTGAAACACAAATGGATGTCAACATTTACCGACTTCAATCCTCACATTATCCTACTGATTTCCCAAAAACAGAAACTGTCTGAGGAACATACCAAACATAAGAGGGAAACCTCTGGGCATTCTGTGGACATCTGGACAGTTGAAAGGTATGTCATATACATATCACTGTCAGACGTCAAGTCACACAGAAAATGCATGTCCAGACAAACCCTGTTAATCTAGCAATCTTTTATGTGTATAACAGCAATACTTACTTGCAATCTGTACCAAATTCTGGAACTTTGTCCCCCATTTTATTGGGCTGTCTCCACATTTCTTGTTCTAAGAGGTATTTCCACTTACTCTCTGTGAAGCTGTAGTCCAAACACCTCCATAATGTTCTCCTCACAGGCAAGGAAAAGGGGCAAGGTCCACATGAAGGACTTGATTATAGCGGTGTGTTGCTATGAAATTGGCTAATGAAAGACAACACAGCTGCTATGGATGCAAGTAGTAAGTGGGAGACACCATTTGGTGCACAGGCCATCACCTGCTCATGAGCATTACCTACAAAGGCAAGCTACTGCCTATGCAAAACAGGTCTGAACCCATCTACACAAAGACAGACTGTGACTACACAAACCTAAACATTTGCATTATTCTGAGGAAACTGTTCAGCACTATAACAGGTATGTCAGTCAATAAAGCATGTCATGGAATGCAGAAGGGGGGATGCAATAATGTGAAATAGGATGTTAAACAATAGGTCACAACAAGATGTGCTGGACTCACATGTTGCTGTCCAGCACCTACAGCCATTCCTGCTGGCCCTTTCTGCAGTGACATAGATCACAGCTCTGGCCCCTGACTCACCCCAGCAAAGGTCAGCTCATATATGACTACTACTGGAACGTCTGTTTTCCGATACTGACTGTGACACTGCTAGGCCAGCTACATGGGATGTTGTAAATATTTATATGTCACCTGTGAATGCTACAATGATACATATGCTTGTCTTACAAATGTAAGAGACCTATATAGGGAATGTGCATAGTAAACAACTGACACAGAACTGTGTGCTGGACTGTAAGTTATATACTAAGCTCATACCTTTCAACTGTCCAGAGTTTTGCAGACTGTCCACAGGTTTGTCTCATATTAGCAGTCAATGCCTCATACAGTTGTGTATTGTCTGGCAAACCACTGGCAACCCAGTAAAGACTGAAGTCATAACATAATAGCATACATTTCAATGTCAGATGTCATATGCTGTGTCATATTCCTGTAAATGCAAAACCATCTTTGCTAGCACTTAAGTGTGTTACAGCTAGATTTATAAAGTGTCACTATTTTATGGCCTTTGCCCACCATTGATGTGTGCCTTTGTCCAGGTGTCTTGCTCTAACAGGAGCTAGGAGTCTTAGCATGAAACTAATGTCATTACAAGTGTACCTTGTCCTGGAGGATGCTGACATTTGTGCAGTTACTGACACCTGGTTTGCAGGGAGAGCACATTAACCTTGCCAGGTTACTCATCCCACCATACTGTTAGACCCCACATGGAGGGCTGTAAAGCCAAAGGAGGTGGAGTTTTAAACATTATCATGCACATACACACCTCCAGGCTGGCCAAACAGTATGAAGCACAGGAGACATCCCAATTGCAGTTAACTGTTGACAAAACACCTACTCAAGTCATAGCTAGCTACAGACCTCCAACCATGACTCTGGATATGCAATACACCTATCAGGACTTGCTTGAATCAATCAGGATTCAACCCTTTACCCTGCTCCTGGGTGACTTTAACTACCCAACCATAGTGTGCATGACCTATTCTACTGGAACATGAATGCACAAAGATTCCTCAGCTTTGCCAATGCCAATGCATTAAATCAGCTGGTCAACACTCCTACAACAGGTGAAAATATCCTGTGCCTGGTCCTAACCAACACGAGTAGTCACTTTAACACTCCTACAGTATCATCCTCCTTGGTAAGATCTGACCACATAGCTGTCACTGTTGAGGTCACCATCTCCCCTGCCCCCCTCCCCTTATCAGGGTCATACAAAAACACTTTCCAAAACTGACTATAAATCTCCTCAGAGCAGGTATAAGTAGCTTTACAGCCACTGTCCCGTCAGTTGGAACTAGCAGTAGTGTCCAAGCCTACAGCACAATCCTATGTGAGCTGCAGACAGGTTAAGTGTACACATCACCCCCTGCCCCCCATTGGTACACATGGACATGCACAGTACCTGCCCCCCCCCTCATCATCAGGAAGCAGGCCCATAATGCCCTCCCAAAGGCAACAAACTGAAGTCTGCATAGGCCTGATACCATCCCTGGCTGTATCCTACATGGACTCAGGCATGACCTCTCAGCTCCATTACACACTGTAGTCAACCAAAGCCTGAGCACCAGTGTCATCCCATCTGCACAGAGGAGAGCCACTGTCATCCCTATACACAAAGGTGGAGCAATCCACTGACCCAGCCAATCAAATGTACATCGGCCTAACTAGCCTGATTTGCAAGGGCATGGAAGGCAATATCAAGGACATTATAAACAGGGACATGGGCAAACTCAAAATGCTTGAGACCACACAGTGTGGTATTGTCAAAGGGAAATCAGGCCTGTTAAACCTGGTTGACTTCTTTGAAGCAATCAACAATCACAAGGACATGGCGAAGACTGTGCATACTGCCTACCTTCACCTAGCTCAAAGCTCTTACAATAATCACCAACTGGCCATGATACATAAGCCTATACAACTAGGCATCAACCTCTATGTTACCAGATGGGTCTAACTGGCTCAATGATAGTACCCACTTGGTCAAAGTAGTTGAAGCCACCTCTAGTAATAGACTCTTATATGGTGGTGTACCCCAAGGATCGGTATGGGGGCCTCTACTGTTTGAGATATACATTTCTAAGATACAATACAAAACCAGTGGTCTGTGGCTGACCAGGTTTACAGATGATTTCAAGCTGGCCACAGTCTTACATTCCCCTACTGATGTGAGCATCCTCCAAGAGTCCCTTACCCAAATTAATGACCGGTGCCAAAAGCATTGCCTCAAACTGAATGCCAGAAGATGCATCATTTCCCTGTTGTGGTAGTTGTCGTTGTCATCCACACTAATTATGACAGTATTAACAATGAACTAAGCATGCAATCAGGTGTGAAGCAACTTGTGCACCAAGGTTGGCAAAAACCTGACAGTTTCCCACCATGTGGGCACCATTGTATGGAAGGTTGTTGACATGGCCCACCTCACAAATATGGGTATGGCATCCAGGAACCAGGAAGTCACAACATCTCTGCACTCCACCCTTATCAGACACATTACTGAATACAATGGCTCCTTTGGCATGGAACTTGCCAAGCAACTTCAGCAGTTGCAGAGACCACATAGGTTCCTGGCCAGGCAAATCTAGGGTCTGCAACACCTATCCTATACAGATAGGCTGAAAGCATTGTCCCTGTACTCAGTCTCATATAAACTGATCATAGGCAACTTGTGTCTGGCATACAAGGCCATTTCCAAACCAACCTTGATGGCAATTATTCTACCCTGGGTACTCCCTCCCTGCCTATATATTCAAAATGAAGATCGACTGTTTTAACCCAGAAGAACTCCCTGAATTTTTGCCTGCTAGCCCTGGCCTACTACTAAGCAACATACTGCAAGGATGCCCTATATCACACTGTGTATGAATTATTCTATCCTCGGTACTCCCTTCCTGCCTATATATTCAAAAGGAAGATCAACTGTTTTAACCCAGAAGAACTCCCTGAATTTTTGCCTGCTAGCCCTGGCCTACTACTAAGCAACATACTGCAGGGACACCCCATATCACACTGTGTATGAATTATTCTACCCTGGGTACTCCCTCCCTGCCTATATATTCAAAAGGAAGATCAACTGTTTTAACCCAGAAAAACTCCCTGAATTTTTGCCTGCTAGCCCTGGCCTACTACTAAGCAACATACTGCAAGGATGCCCTATATCACACTGTGTATGAATTATTCTACCCTGGATACTCCCTCCCTGCCTATATATTCAAAAGGAAGATCAACTGTTTTAACCCAGAAGAACTCCCTGAATTTTTGCCTGCTAGCCCTGGCCTACTACTAAGCAACATACTGCAAGGATGCCCAATATCACACTGTGTATGAATTATTCTACCCTGGGTACTCCCTCCCTGCCTATATATTCAAAAGGAAGATCAACTGTTTAACCCAGAAGAACTCCCTGAATTTTTGCCTGCTAGCCCTGGCCTACTGCTAAGCAACATACTACAAGGACGCCCTATATCACACTGTGTATGAATTATTCTACCCTGGGTACTCCCTCCCTGCCTATATATTCAAAAGGAAGATCAACTGTTTTAACCCAGAAGAACTCCCTGAATTTTTGCCTGCTAGCCCTGGCCTACTACTAAGCAACATACTGCAAGGACGCCCTATATCACACTGTGTATGAATGTATGTAGCCAAAGAAATTACCTCTGTACTCATTGTATAGCTACTATTATTACCCATTTGTGCTTGCATGCTCTACTGAATGTGCATTCCTTAAAGCAGCCTACCACGGACCATTCGCTACACCCCCCCCCATCACTATACCCTTTAAACCACTTAGTTCCACCTAAGGCCTTTATATCGCTTCTTAACTTTATCCTTTATTACCACTTTCTACCACTAGGTGGCAGCACCCTATCACTACATACCTAGAAAGAAACTAGTTCTTTAGTGGCTTCTGCACTCAATGCTGGCTATACTTTCCATTTTTTTTTTAAATATACATACTCCCTACCCCCCTTTTTTTCCATTCACTCCCTCCTTGCTATATCTCAAACTCTCTTTTTTTCACCTTGTTAACCTCATTTATCTGTTCCCATATAGTACTCAATACCTACCCACCTACCTTCTTTATTGATTCCTGTTGCTGATACTTTATTTTCTCTGATCCTCTATCTTGACTTGTTCTAACCCGCTCCATTCGCCCTGCGGGCTCACTCTGCTCCCCTACCCTACCCCCAAATCTCACCCACCCCCAGTGCATCTACACTTATACTCACCTAACCACTCCTACTTCCTCCCTACTTATTACACCCCTCCCCTTTCACCACCATCTTCTACCCCCTCCCCCTATAATCCATCTCCTCACATCTCCCTTCATATTTAACAACACAATATCTATTTCTAACCCTTCTCCCTACACTACATATTCTACTTTAGCAAAGCCTCAACATGCTTACAAAACTTCTGTCATTCTCAATCCAACTACTACTACTTCTGAACCTTACTTATATCCACTACCTTTCCCAGCCCAATGCCACAAATCACACACCATTACTTCACATAACCAGCTCACTCCCTTCAACTCACTTACACTCATTTGTCTCAATCTCCCCTGGACAGTATCCCATTAACACCCATCTATTTTTTCACTACAAACTAAGCTCTTCTTATAAACTCTCTAACCCCTCTCTAACCTCCAATATCTACACAAACCTGACAATATACAATATACAAACAAGGCAATCCAAACACCTCATCAGCATAATCCAACATCGAAAAACCATACTTCTATCTGGAGATATACACACTAACCCAGGCCCAAACAACACTACCCCTAGCCCAAAGCATAGCTAACAAAATCCCCAATCTCCATGCCTGGCTTCTCAACAACAAATCTGACATCTTAGCTATTTCTGAAACCTGGTTAAAACCTCAAAAAGATACTGAAATAGTGCCACCAAACTACTCTATCATCAGAAAAGACAGGGCCCACAAGAAGGGTGGTGGGGTAGCTCTACTCTACTCATCCACCCTTTCCATTACTCCCTACAACAAACCCATTCCTCACATCTCCAATGCAGAATTAGTACTAGCTCTATTTCAATTAAATAAACACAAACGCATTTGCATAGCCTCACTTTACACCCCCTGGAGACAATACCTCAGTATTTGAGTATATCCTATCCTGGCTTTATACCAATATCAGTAATGAAACTATTGTCATGGGAGACACAAATATCAATTGGTCTTCCATTAATTCCCCTACACCCCCCCTAAACATCAACCTATATAAGTACTCTCAGCTGATCAACCTCACTACCAGGCCCTCTAAAGACTTCTTCAGTGGCAGTACCCTAGACTGGATCTTAGTCTCTCACCCCCACTACTACACTGATAGTGGAACTCCTCCTGATTCCCTCAGTGACCACCTTCCCATTTTCACCAGATGTCTTCCATCTCCATTGCAAGTAACTTATAATTACATCAGCACTCGCTACCTAAAAAACTTCAACCCGATAACCTTCTCAGACTCCCTAAAATCAATAAATTGGAACCCCCTAAAAACCCTACCCATGGATAATGCTGTTGCACACTTCAATACAACTTTCCTAAAACTGCTGGATAGTTTTGCCCCCATAAAAAACAAAAAAATACGAAACAACACTGCCCCCTGGCTAACAAAAAACACACTAACTGCCATGCGACTTAGAGACAAATCCTTGGCACATTACCAAAGAAACAAAACTCCCACCACCCTTAATGAATTCAAAACACTTCACAATACCGTTAAAAAACTTATCACAGCAGATCGACAGAATTACTTCTCCTTACTCCAAAACAACCACAAAAACCAATCCTCAAAAATTCTGGAAAGGCATCACTACCCTCCTAAAACCTGGCTCAGCAGAAAACCCAAGCCTAGACCCAAATGCACTAGATATAGTTTTGGCTACCCAATTCAACTCTTTTTTCATAGACTCTATATCCAAACTAACCTCATCCTTCTCTAATAACACCTCACCCCCTACTTCTGCATCCCCCCTCTTGTCACCCCCTTCATCTCCAGTCTCTCAACTTCCACCATTCTCCCTAAAACCCATTCCTACTTCTACCATAAGAAAACTACTGCAAAAGTTAAAACCATGCACCAATGCCCCCGATAACATTCCCTCATCCTTCCTCAGCATAGCTGCCGAAGCCATTGCCTTCCCCATCAGCATCTTAATCAATCACTCTATCCAAGAAGGGCTTATACCCAAACTCTGGAAAAGGGCATTCATCATTCCCCTGCACAAAGGAGGCAATAATAATAATATTACTAACTTTCGTCCCATTGCTATCCTCTCTCCTATACTAAAACTTCTAGAGAAATGTATCCATCTTCAACTCCTTCCCTATCTCTTAGATAATAACTTACTAACTCCCACACAACACGGATTCAGACCCAGCCACAGCACCATGACTGCCCTCCTTTCCTTCCTCAAAACTGTAAATAAAGCCAGAGATTCTGGCTCTACTGTATCTACCTTCTTTCTTGACCTCTCTAAGGCCTTTGATACTATCTCTCACAACCTTCTCCTAACTAAACTATCTAACCTAAACCTATCCCCTTCCTCTCTCAATTGGTTCACCAGCTATCTCTCCAACAAGCAACAAGCTGTCAAGTGGAAAAAAGTCATCTCCTCTTTCCTTAACACACCCACTGGTGTCCCCCAAGGTTCCATTTTGTGTCCTCTCCTTTTCAATATATTTATAAATTATTTCCTCCACTCAATTCCTCATGCTAAACTTATTCAATATGCAGATGATTCTACAATTATCTGTGCAGCCACATCCATCCCCGCTCTCTTAAAACTGACTCAAGATGCCTTCTCTACAACAGAACAGTGGATGATGGACAATCATCTAGCACTCAGTGCATCAAAAAACAAACTTATGGTATTTACCCCCTCAAAAACCAACACCATTGATAGAAAACTATTCTCCATCACTAGCCAGAATAACACACCTCTTGAACTGGTATCTGAAAACAATCTACTAGGAGTCCAGATTGATGACCAGCTTAAATTCAATAGCCAACTACAACTAAACATAAAAAACCCCACCAAAAACTTGGCATGCTCTACCGACACAATCGATTCCTCACTACATCTACTAAGCTCACTCTCGCTACTACATTTCTCATCCCTTCCCTCCTTTATGGTGCCTCTCTCCTAACAAACCTACAATCCTCTCTCAAAACAAACCTATCCTCTTGTTATAATAAAATTGCCAAATTTGCCACTAGCCACAAATCATCTACCCATCACTGTGCATCTCTCCACAAACTTAACTGGCTAGAGCTTCCCAACTATCTCTCCTATACTCAGCTCACTTTTGCTCATAAACTAATTTTTCATCCCTCCCTCTGTCCCTCTCTCAGCTCTACCTTTAAAATGCACCTGCCACAAAGACTCCTAGGATCTAATAACCAAAACCTAATAGAACTGTACAAACCCCTTCACTCTCCAGGACAAAAACCTCCTGTCCTTTTCCCTGGCACGCCTATGGAACTCCCTTCCTCCCTCCATCCGTATCACCACCAACCTCCCTGCTTTTAAAAAATCACTGCACTCACATCTAAGATCCTCATGGGAATGCTCCTGCTCCCACCCCTCCTAGCCTATTCTTCATTTCCTATAGGCAACTTTACCATATATTACCAGACACCAAATAATAAGCCGACTGTAATTACATCTTACAATTCTCTTATCCTACTATTCCACTCAAGAAACTATATATTTATTGCAGCAATGCGTTGATTTTCTACAAAATTTAACCTAAACATTTTTATTATACCTGGTTAAATCTTAGTTTTCTACAAAATGAAACCTAAAAATTGCATTGTAAATGCTTAATCTTTGTTTTGTCTTGAACCCACAAATGACTGCAATTGTAAACTGCTGTAATCCTTTTGTTACCACTGTTTTAAAGCTTTGTCTTTAACCTACAAATGATTGAAATTGTAAACTGCTGTAATCTTTTTTGTAACCTTTGTCTTGGAGCTTTTCTCCCCAGGACCCCATTGAAAATGGGTTCTTATTGACCCAAATGGACTAATCCTGGTAAACCAACTGCAAATAAATAAATAAATAAATAAAATCTGCCCTTTTGCCTGGTGGTGCCATTGAGACTCCTGGCAGAACCAGTTCCCATGTCCATAGCGGGAGATGGTGAACCGTACATCCTGCCATGTATGGTCCACGGCTGTCCAACATAGCCCTGTGTTGGACATCCACATGGCTGGATTGTGTGCATGCAAACACTCACACATCTCTATCATAGGCCTGTCACCACCAGACATGCACAGCTCCTCTGTATGGCCCAGTTGAACACCACCCCTCCAGACACACACACACACACACACACACACACACACACACACACACACACACACACACACACACACACACACACACACACACACACACACACACACACACACACACACACACACACACACACACACACACACACACATATGATGTTAACCATATGGCTCAGCCTACGCCTCTGGCAGTCACACACCACACCCTGTGCATGGAATGATACTTGCACCACATCCCTGATATCCATACCATCAATGCAGGGACATGCTGATATGGGTCTGATGCACAGGGTGAATATAGTACAGTGTAGTAATGTAATGTTGGGTAAGGTGCTGTCTGCTGGCAATAGTTATGGGTACACATTGAGGTATATGTACCTTTTTAGCCATGATGCATTATTGCTGTTAGTACTGCTGACTGACTGTAGTGTCATGTACTATATTCTGTTTGTGTTCCAGGTGTCTGTGTGTCTGCAGGCTGTGGGCCTGCTGACAGCAGCAATGATGATTATGGCAGAGTGGAAACACAGTGACCTTTTCATAGTCAAGCTACAGCTGTATATGTAGGTTTGCCAAGTGTGTACATGCAACAGTGCGTGAGGGACAATTGGGGCAGATAGTGTGATCTTGCATACATACCCTTGACAAAGCCAGCTAACCTTCATATATGTCACCTGGGTGTTCTGTAGTACCACAGGCTCACACATATAGAGGATGTTACTTGAGTGCTGGCACTAGGTTCCTCACAAGCTTAGCCATTACTTTAACTGCAACAGATTCACCTATCAGCACCTATTGCCCTTGCCATTTCTATCCCATCCACTCAAACTTCATGCAGTTGATAGGGTATGCCTGGTATTGTGTATGGCAGGTGTGGGGTATATATTCCTGACACAGTTCAGCCTGTATCAGTCTAACCTGACAATCACCAGCATGTGTGTCTGCTAATTCATATGCATGTCTGGCCTCTTGTGCTGGTAGTGGACACAGAGTCATAGTCCTGTACATGGGGCAGCTGATGAAGGGCTCAGCACAGCCCCTACCTGCACAGTCTTATGAATGATAGTGCTAGATACATAACACAAATAGCACAAAGGTGATGCAGTGTTACAATGTCTGCCACTACTATTCAAGTGGGTGACAATTGCAGGGGATGTTAGGATTGCCAATGGTAGGTTCAGAGGCCCTTAACATGATTCATCACACACACACACACGCACACACGCACACACACACACACACACACACACACACACACACACACACACACACACACACACACACACAAACACTGCTGCATGGGGACATGCATTGAAACACACATGCCCATGGAGTTGACACTTCTCAGAGTAAATTACCTACCCATAAATTTATGTACAATGCACAGTGATGCAACCATGGCATGCCCTAAAGTGGCTTTGTGTTAGAAACTGTGTAGCTGTGCTTGTAAAGGTGGATGACATTTGTATGGGCTGAAACTAGGTTGGCAATGGGGCAGTTCACTGGGTGGAAGACACACACAAAATGGTATAGCCATCACATACACACAGTAAAGACAGCCACAGGGGATGTGCATACAGAAACACATACACAGTTGCCAATAGACATATTAGTAACTCTATGTATCCACTTGTATGTACTATAGTGCTATGTACACATGACATGCTCCACATAGATTATACGCCTGGGACATAACACATGACTTCTTACCACAAGTAATTTTGTGAATGCTTTCATGGATGATGGGATAACCCACCAGAAATAGCGACTGGTCTCATCTACTGCTCCTACAAATCTGGACAAGTGATAGAGTGACAGACTTTGTATCAGCATGATGTGTCAGCCAGGTACAATGTATGATGCTGACATGTGTCAGTATGGTAACTGTGACATATTTGACAATGCTATCACAGGACTGCTCATTGTTAGGGGACACAGACCATGTATAGGTTGCAAACATCTGGATATTCACTATACATCTGTACAGATGACTGGTATGGGCTGTATAGTGCTACATGGTGCACGTGAGGCAGATGCCATTAATAGGCTCTTTAAAATAATGTCATGGGTAGGGGAGGTCAAAAGGCCTTAAAATGGTATAACCCACACACACAACAGCCACAGGGGATATGCTACGCACACTACTATAGTTAGAACACCTACCTATCTAATTATTTGTACTATAGTATTACGGAGTTATTGCACATACCACAGAGCTTGGAGGGCTGACAAGCATATACAGGTACTTCTAAGGTGAATGACATCAGCAGGCCTTGTAAAGTAGGGCAATGGGAAGTGTACTGGCTGGTGCATGCCTCAGAATGGTATAACCCACACCCCCAGCGGGTATGATTCTCACTCAAACACACACACACACACACACACACACACACACACACACACACACACACACACACACACACACACACACACACACACACACAAAACCTCTACCTATCTAGTTATGTGTACTACAGTGTTACACACTTATCCCATGCACCATGAAGCTTATAGAATTTACCAGTGTCCCAAGGTACGTCTAAGATGAATTACATCAAGACCCCTGGTAAAGTATGGCAATGGGAAATGTACTGGGTGGGAAGGGCATCAAAATATGTTACCCTACAAACACCTTCATACACAAACACACACACACACACACACACACACACACACACACACACACACACACACACACACACACAAACACATTTTCCAGAACTGAGAGTAGAACCCCTGTCTATCTAGTTACTAATACTATACTGTTACTTACTTATTACATGCGTCACAAAGCTTATAGGGCCGAGGGCTGTCCAAAGGTACTTCTAAGGTGACTGACATCAACAGGACTGCTAAAGTAGGGCACTGGGAATTGTTGTGGGTGGGAAAGACCTCAAAATGCTTCATCCTACAAACATACACACTTACAAACACTTGTACACATACACACATATTTGCTAGAAATGAGAATAGAATCCCTGCCTTATTAGTTATCTGTACTATACTGTTACGTAGTTATTGTGCATGCCATGGAGCTTAGAGTGGTGGGGTTGTCCAAAGGTACTTCTAAGGGGAATGACATCAGCAGGACTGCTAAAGTAGGGCACTGGGAAGTGAACTGGGTGAGAATGGCCTAAAACAGTTTCACCTACAAACAAACACACACACTTACATTTGCCAGGACTGAGATTAAAACTTCTACCTATCTAGCTATTTGTACTATAGTGTTACAAAGTTATTGCATGTGCTACAGAGCTTATAGGGCTGATAAGTGTCCAATGGTACTTCTAAGGTGAATGACATCAGCAAATCTTGTGAAATAGGGTGATGGGAGGTGTACTGAGTGGGAGTTGCCTCTTAATACTTAAACCTACAGACACACACACACACACAAACACACACACACACACACACACACACACACACACACACACACACACACACACACACACACACACACACACACACACACAAACACATTTTCCAGAACTGAGAGTAGAACCCCTGTCTATCTAGTTACTAATACTATACTGTTACTTACTTATTACATGCGTCACAAAGCTTATAGGGCCGAGGGCTGTCCAAAGGTACTTCTAAGGTGACTGACATCAACAGGACTGCTAAAGTAGGGCACTGGGAATTGTTGTGGGTGGGAAAGACCTCAAAATGCTTCATCCTACAAACATACACACTTACAAACACTTGTACACATACACACATATTTGCTAGAAATGAGAATAGAATCCCTGCCTTATTAGTTATCTGTACTATACTGTTACGTAGTTATTGTGCATGCCATGGAGCTTAGAGTGGTGGGGTTGTCCAAAGGTACTTCTAAGGGGAATGACATCAGCAGGACTGCTAAAGTAGGGCACTGGGAAGTGAACTGGGTGAGAATGGCCTAAAACAGTTTCACCTACAAACAAACACACACACTTACATTTGCCAGGACTGAGATTAAAACTTCTACCTATCTAGCTATTTGTACTATAGTGTTACAAAGTTATTGCATGTGCTACAGAGCTTATAGGGCTGATAAGTGTCCAATGGTACTTCTAAGGTGAATGACATCAGCAAATCTTGTGAAATAGGGTGATGGGAGGTGTACTGAGTGGGAGTTGCCTCTTAATACTTAAACCTACAGACACACACACACACAAACACACACACACACACATACACACACACACACACACACACACACACACACACACACACACACACACACACACACACACACACACACACACAAAGGCAGGTGATGTGATATTACAACCCCCACCTCAATACTATTACACAATGGAGCTCACATTCATGCTGACATGTGTGACTGGTTACAACTGGTATGCCACTGTCCACAGCAAGACATCACTCTATGCTATTCATGGTATCCCTGTGTATGACTCACTCTCTGTCTGTGTCTCTCTGTGTCTCTCCCTCTCTCTATATATATCACTGTCTGTCTCTCTCTTGCCCATGTCTATGTGTCTATATGCTTGACATATTGTGATATGTTGACTATATATATGTCCATAGGTTCATAGGTGTGTACTAGGCTAACAGCCCTGGAGTCTATATAAGCTAAGCCCAAGAAGATTCCCTGGCATCATGCCACCCAAAGTTAGTTCCCAGTGCCCCTATCAAGCAAGGCCACTGAAGTGATCCCCGGGGTGAACTTCCTATTGCCCAGCCACTCATCAGGATTTCTCTTAAAGAGAGCCAATAAATTGCTCTGCTTGACGTGAATGGAAAGTTTGTTCCAGAGTATGGGAAGTCTCTGGGTTAGGAACCTGTCCCTCCAGCATGTTCTGTTTATTGTGGTAATGAGGTTTAGGTCCCTGGAGCATGTGGCATGGAGGGATAGGGATTTCTTTAGGTGTAGCATATCTAGCAGCTCTGGGTCAGACATGGCTTTGTAAGTCAAGCAGAGATCGCCTCTAAGTAGGTGTTAAGAGATATAGTATTGCTGGAGTTTTTTGAGTCTGTCCATATAGGGCATGTGTCTATGGCCTAAGATCCTCTTAGTGAGGTATTTTTTTGGCCTTTCCAGTTGTTGTAGGTGTCTAGTGAGGTACATACCAAATGGGGTGTTGTATTCTATAACAGGTCTAATGAGGGATGAGTAGAGAGGGATTATGACCTCTTTCTTCCCGGATGAGAAACCTTTTATAATGAGATGTGCCACATAGAAGGACTTTCTGACTACAGTGGCAATGTGGGTATCAAAGGAGAGGTTGCTGTCAACCTGTGTCCCCAGGTCTCCTATTACACCTTCAGTGTTTAGTGGACAACCGCCTATGTGGTAGTTCATGGGCAACAAATTTTTCCCAAAGGGAATGACAATGCACTTTTTGGCATTGAGCTTAAGGCCATGGTTCTGGCACCAATCACTGGTGTCAGTGAGGCCTTTTTGTAGAATGTCTATATCAGTTGGATAATCAATAATGGCTCCCAGTTTGAAATCATCTGTGAACTTGGTCAGCCAGAGTCCCTTTGTGTTGGCTTGAACTTCAGAGAAGTAGATGCCAAACAGGAGAGGACCTAGGACCAATCCATGTGGGTCACTATTTGTAACTGTTCGGTAGTCAGATTTGGAGTCCATTACTTTCACAGTGTGGGTTCTATTAGTGAGCCAGTTGGCAACCCATCTTATGACATAGGGGTTTATGCCTAGTTTCATGAGTCTATCTATGATTCCTGAGTGCGGGATGGTGTTGAAGGCCTTGGCAAGATCTAGGTAGGCTGTGTGAACTACCTTGCCCTCATCTACAGCTCTGGTGACAGATTCGAAGAAGTTTATCAGGTTGAGCAGGCATGATCTACCTTTCACAAACCCAAACTGCGTGGGTTCAGAGTTTGGAGATTCCCTATGTCCTTATTTATAAGGTCCATGACGATGCAGTCCATAGTCTTACATATCAGACTCATCAGACGAATGGGGCGGTAGTTCCCAGGGTCTGTAGTCACTCTCCCTTTGTGGAGTGGGATGACCATAGCAGTGCGCCATTTCGTAGGAACAAAGCCTGAAATGAGTATCACACACACAACAGATGCAGATATATCACATATGGGCCACCTACAGCTAGTTGAGGGTAATCCTCTCTGATGGGTGTGTGCAGAGACAGTTAAGGTGTACATAGCTGTCTGTATGCAAAGACATATCTGCACAATACAATCATATAGTCTGATGTGAGTTCTGACATGGGCTGTGATTCTCTAAGTGTATGAGCATGTCTAGTATGACCTTCCATAGCAAGAGTGGGACTCCATTCTGGAGATAGCTGTACTCCGGTCCGAGACTTTGTGTGCTACAGCCATACCTCTCAAAAGTAAACAGGAAGTTGCTAGAGGTACAGGGGTTTGTTTTAGCAGACATTTTCTGACATATCTGATGCCTGACACTGGCATGTATTGTGTCATTACCTAGTGACAGACATCCACAGATGATCACAGTGCTTTACCAGAGAAATACAAGATGTATGATGCACAGACCAATATTATGAGCCCAACTATAGACATTCTTGCCCAAAACGGCCAGTTGAGAGGTGTGGCTACAGCCGATTGACTGATGAAGCTGTGTAAACAGTCCAGCAACGTGATGATATACAGGCTGGGGATAACCTGCTTGTGTGGTATTCTTCTTACCTGAAAACTCATCCATACCTCTCAACTATACCATGTTTGGTAGATTGTCCAGATGTTTGTCTAGAAGTGCCATCCGGTCTACATAAACTTGTGTTTTTATGGCAAGTTAGCTGCAAATAATTGAAGACTGACATTACAAAATAATGAGAGACATTAGTGTTTCGGACTTCATAACCTTTAGACAATTACTGCTAATGCAAAACATGTTATTCTACCAACTTTGTCAGTTTGTAAAAGCAATATTTACAACACATGCCTATCATTTGGATTGTGTCCCACTTTTATTTATAACCTTGTCCAGATTTCATGCTGTCAGTGGTTGAGAGGTATGGGCATGGGTGCAGACTGTATTCCACTGTGCAGAAATGTCCATTATATGTGTAGTATATTCCACAGAGCACTACGACTTCCAGGTATGTCAGTGGCAAGGCAGTAAAGAGTAATGTGGTGAACCACTGACAGTTGTGTATAGGCTGATAGGTTGCTATGATGTTAGTAAGGTATTGGCCCTGAAGCCCTTATATCCCATGCAGACGAGAGTGTAGACCATGTTAAGACATGTCAGCACACAGAACCCCTGTCCAGCAGGGACACAGGTGGAATCACAGGACTGTATTTTGTATTCCCCATGCATTTATACAGGGAGTACATCACTAGGGGTATTGAGACACTTGGCTTGATGTAGACAGGGAGTGTATTCCACAGATTGGTGTGTGTGTGTGGGAAATGTACCTGTAACACCAACAAGCCATACTGATATCACAGTCTATGTTGATGCTATACCTATAGGTTGATCGAGTGGGCCTTGACTTCCAGATATGCAACAGTCCCATCAAGGCAGGAATTGGACTGCTTCATTTGCCAGACAGGGGTCACCTCAGCAGAGACTGTATGGAATGGGGTAGAGGGCCAGTGCTGATAGCCTATCTGTGTAGGGTAGGTGTTTGGGGTAAGGCCTTAGTGTTTGCAAGACCCTGGTGTGTGGAGTCTGCATGGTCTGTGGTGTGTAAGTTTGTGGAGTTCTCATTTGTTTTTGCCTCTGAGGTGTCCTTTGTTTGGGTTTTTGCTTTGTTGTGGAACTCCACTTACATGAGTTTGTGTTGTGTATTTGCAGGTAATGTTTACTAACTCCATACAGTGCATGACACCTATGTTACTGCACAACTGGTTCAGGTGTGCATATTCTCCACTTGTCTGGCCAGTGTTTCCCCTTCCCCTTATGTGTGTCTCTTATCCCTTCTTTAGTCCAGTGACAAGCTTTGCCCACAGTGGCTGCTGTTATGTATTTGTAATTCTGATGTGAGCGGGGTAAATGCTGTAACAGCATTCACAAGGCTATGGACTTCACACTTCTGAGTGAGCCTATTTAGCAGGTTGTCCATTATTGTACCACTACATTTGCTGTGGTCCTCAGACAGTTTGTGTTGCTATAAGTTATTATGAGGTTACATGTTGGCCTAGCTGTCAAACCATTACAGACTGAATCTGCACAGGCTCATATATGACAGTCAGACAAAGGCCCACACATGGGAACAGGGTGTTCCTACTGTTCTGCCAAACATAGACAGTTGGGAAACCAGTTTGGTATTTGCTTGCTTTCTCTTATGGGTATGACATCTGCTTCCCCACTGTCTGCCATTGCTGTTTTGACATGACCCTTTCTTGTTTTGCAAATAGTTAGCAGGCAAATGCAATGTTAGGACAAGCAGAACAGATATGCAAGGCATACTTGTGCTCCTTCTGTGACAACCTGCCATTCCAGGAGTATGGATGTCAGCCAGTGACATGTTGTCAGTGCTGACACAGTAAGCTGACAGCCTTTTATAACCTGGCAGTACAGTGACCTTCAGGTACCTGCTGTCCTACTAGGTACCATACCTCCCTACCTTTTACAGACAGACATCTGAACAAAGGCTTAAGTACTTTGGGGACAAAGGCCTACATATAGGGACCATTGTTAACTATTGGCCTTACAAACTACAAACCTAGAAAGGTGGTACAATAACAGGTTTTGCATTAGCATGCATTTTCCTAAAAGGTATGAAGTCTGAAACTACAATCTGTCATTATTTTCAGACTTCAGTTTTTTGTGATTTGCCAGAAAACCACACTTTCATGATAAGGAGACCATAGATATGATGTAAACTTCTGGACATTCTGCAAAACGTATGTACAGTTGAGGGGTAGGCTAGGCACTGTGTAGGTTACTCTGAGCTGTGTACTGTCCATATGTGAGGCCCCCAGTCCCTGTCCTGCAGTTGCAGATATTGATGCCTGGACAGTATGCACAACTCCTACCATAGCTGTATTTGACATGCAGAATATTTGGCACTGCAGTTCTTGGAAGAGAGTCCCTGTCAACCACAGTACTGCACCTAGGCCACTAAGACACGATAGCCAGGAGTAAGTGCAGGCCACATACTGACAGTATTGACCACACATATACATAGCTCATTGACCCCTGCATATAGTGGATATGCAACAAGTTATCAAGTTGATTGGGACAGCCCTGGGAATGTGTTCTCTGCTGCTGATACCCTGCAAAGATTTCTGTTACTGCATTTCTATGTGAACATGGGTGTGTGTCAGGGGTCACACCTGTCAACTGTCCACATTTGCAAAGACTGTGCTGATGATCCCTTTAAATTTTGGTTCCATTTAGCATAGTATTGTGCCTGTCTTAGAGACTACAGGCATATCACTAAAGACCACAGGTTAGATTGTAATGGCAGACATTTGGGTTTCAGACTTATAACCCTTCAGAGCCTTACTGCAACTGCAAGACCTGCTGTGATATCACTGTGTAAGTCTGTAGGGGGGTTTTCCATCATTGTCACCATTTTTGGGCCTTTGCCAGACATTCCTTTATGGTTTTCTATGGCTGACTTGCTGGGTGAGGTTGAGGGGTGAGTATGGGACCCCCACATTAACATCCATGCATGTGACCTATGACCCCCCCCCCCCAGTTAGTTAGCCTCCCTCATATACTGCGGTGAGATTTGTCACCTAAGCAACTACTGCATACTCTGGGGAAGCCAGTATTGGGTGGACATTTCCTGTTGTCCCACATAGCTGTCAGTTGTCTGCTGCTATCCCGGTAGGCCACCCCATTCCCTTGCATGCATGCATGCAGCGATACCATAGCTATGCTACCACAACGTATTACTCCATTCATTTATTGTTAAGAAGACTGACTTACCTTGTGCCTGTGGCAGTTGCGAGGAGGGTGCTTGAGGGCTGGCTCTGTTGGATGCAAACAGTACACAGCTTATACATACTAAGATACAGGTAGTGTGATGTGTGTGGCATCCATTTTACTGTGTGTCAGGTCAGAGAAAGGTGTCAGTCCTTGGGGCCTTACAGTGTCATTGTGTGTGCTATGCATTGCCTCTTTGCCAAGGCCTGGGCATACTGAGCATGCCTCCATATGCCTACAGGAGCAGGCTCAGGGGGTTCCTCTTCCAAGTCTTCCTGTGCTTGTGGGGGGCTTGGCAATGGTGGAGGGCTGTGTGGGCCTTCCCTGTGATGTTCCTGCTGCAGCTGTTTCTGCAGGACCATATTATGTAGCATGGCACATACTATGAACATGTGTGCACATGTGGCTGGAGAGTACTGCAGGGCTCCACCATATATGTCAAGGCAGCAGAACCATGACTTGAGCATCCCAAACATATGCTCTATAATGATACTGGTTTGTGCATGTGCCTCATTATGGTGTTCTTCAGTGTGTGTGTGTGTGTGTGTGTGTGTGTGTGTGTGTGTGTGTGTGTGTGTGTGTGTGTGTGTGTGTGTATGTGTGTTTGTGTGTGTGTGTGTGACCTTCTGATGGGTGTCATCATCTATGGCTCTAATGCATAGCCATCATTCCCCACTAGATGGTCATACAGGATGCCCCCCCCCCCCAGGCAAATGCCTCGTACAGCTGTGAGGCATGCCAGATGTGGAAGTTGTGATAACTACCAGGGCGGCCAGCACACATATTCATGATAATGCTCTGGGAATTGTGCATGACCTAGCAGTCGATGGAATGATAGCCCTTGTAGTTGACATAGACTCTACCCTCTTCACCGGGTGGTGCCTGATGTGGATGTGTGTGTAGTCTATGGCACCCAGTACCTCTGGGTAGTCTGCTACATGGTGGAAGAGATGCATATTGCTGGTCCTCTCCTCATGGGTGCTGGTGAAATGTATGTGCTCACCAGCATGTGTTCGCATGACATCCAGGAACTGGTGGAGTACACTGGATACAGAGGCCTGTAAGACCACCATGATGCCCCATTAGGTCTGTGGAAGGTACCTGTAACTAGTATTCTTAAGGCTACACATACCTTGGTTTCAACTTGGATGGGTTCCCCTCTGTTGGCTCTTGGTCAGAGGTGGGGCCGGCACAGCTTGAAGTGTTGCTAAGTAAGTCCCTGTCCACCCTATAGCACTCTAGTATCTCCAGATCAGGTAGCCCCTGGTAGGTTACCCTGGGTCTGAACACACTTCTCCTCCTCCTCAGTCTGGGAAGGTTGTCAGCATTATTCTCCTCACCACCCTCGGTCTCTAGCACTTACTGATGTATCAAAGGGATAGCAGCCCCTAACATTATTTTGTCAGTTAAAATTCCCCCATGTGTGTACAACAATGGTGCAGAGTTTGTGGGAAAACAAGAATGAAAGGTGTTTGCATACTTTATACTGGTGTACTGCAGATGCTGCCTGTGCTATTGTCTGACTATGATATATTCCACCTGCCTGCTATATTACTTGTACTTGAGTGCCTTTATTCTGCTATTTACCAGTTGTTTTTTTTTCTTTCTTCCCATTTCTGCCCTTTCTAAGCCCTGTGGTGCACCATGCAAACCCACTGCTCAAATGTAAACACTTCTGCTAGTTCCTGTTGTTTTTTTTTTGTTGTTTGTTTTTTTTATTATTTCCTTTGTGTTTAAGCCTAGTGGTGTGCTGCGCAAACCCCTGTAGCTATAGTAAACAGTATTGAGCAGAATGGGCCCTCCCAGGGACGTGAACACGCTCACCTTTTCTTGAAGTAGCTCAGACACACACCCTTACTTAGCTGTGCTTAGCTGAGCACAAATAGGATCTGCAGATCTCCAATGTGCTTACACCAAGCATGACACACACCATTTTCATGTCAGCTGCTTCTTCTGCTTAAACTACAGCATTATAGCTCCTACAGGGTTAGGTGCAGGTGGACACAGTCTGCCATTTTGCTATTCAATAAATTTAGCTCATTTGCATACCCCACTACCTTAGTCCCTTGTTACACCACTACACTGGAGCATATCTCCTTAGCTACCAGTGTTACCTGTTATTGTTTTGGTTCTGCATGCTACCCAGTATAATGGTAAAATTTATATTTCACATTAAATTGTCTTTTTACAATTTTTTTTTATTTTCTGCATGATCTCATTTGCGCACCGCTGTGCTACTCATAAATGGCCGAAATTGGCCAAAAAATATAAACTTTGATTTTTATAATTTTGAAATGGTTTTCCATGTCAATGGCCATATTTTTGGCCATTGGCATTCCTACTAGTCATAATACATGCTTTACTTTGAGCTGTCATGCCCCCGTTTTGATTTTTGAAGAAATGTACATGATTAGTAACCAAATACATTTCTGTAGCAGACACTGCTCTGACACAGATGCCTGCCTGCTTACTAAATCACTAATTTACCTCATTTGCATGGTTTTCACCAGCAAATGAGGTAATTAGCATTATTCAGTGGTGTCCGTGTCAGAATAGTGCTGGCAGGCTCGTGCATGCCCCTAGCCTTGTTTACTGGCTTGCTCGGCAGCCATATTGCATGCAATAGCTACTACACTATTCTGACACAGTGAAATGGCTTTATTGAATCCCTAGGTTAATAAGTTGTTCCTGTTTTTAACATAGAATTCTTGCTTCCCACACAGATATGTCCTGTGTTATGTTTAACAAAAGATTTTTTAATATTCATAACATTTTCCAAATGTATTCATTTTTGCTTTTTGAACATGCATTTTTCT
Organism: Protopterus annectens; assembly: GCF_019279795.1. Taxonomy (NCBI): domain Eukaryota; kingdom Metazoa; phylum Chordata; order Ceratodontiformes; family Protopteridae; genus Protopterus; species Protopterus annectens. Next base: position 728,859,559 of record NC_056736.1, on the reverse strand, counting down.
TATACAATAAAACATTTTATATTGCTTTTTTTTCCAAGTCATCTATCTATCCAACTTTATTCTTAACAATTTTGCTAAGATTTTATTTTCCCGTAGATGTCTGCTTTTATGTAAATACTGCCTTAATATTCTTGAAGAGACATAAATACTTATGCTCTCATTTAGCTTATGATAGAAGATATTCTGTCTGTCATTAATACTGTGTTCTAATTCATTAGCCATATATTTATTGCTTTCTAGTCAACATTATAGGAACTTTTAGAAAATGATTATATTGTCACATAATAATTTATTTTGATGATAACATTATAGTCTACCAAATTATTATCTGAATGCCTAATCAGTGATAAAGTGTTAACATTTAACACTTTTGTTTCTGGTGAGGATAAGACAACATCAAATATTATTTCATTTTGAGTTGGAATAAATGCATACTGGCTAAAGTCATGGCAGGTAATGAGTGATAATAGTTTTTCCCCAAATGAAGCACATAAAACAAGATGGTGCTATGATTTATTCCTCACTGCTCATGTTCCTCTGTGAATGTATTTGTTTCTTCTTTGTCCAGTAAGGGACATCTATAAAGGTCAATTACTTTTATAGGTTCATATGTTTATAGATGCGTACTAGGCTAATGGCCCTGGGGCCTTTACAAGCCTTGCCATAGGATTACCCTGGCATCATGCCACCCGACCTTAGTTCTCAGTGCCTCTGTCGAGTAGAGCCACTGGAGTTATCCCAGGGGTGAATTTTCTATTTCCCATCCACTCATCAAGATTTCTCTTGAAGAGGGTCAGCAAGGTGCTCTGCTTGACATGTATGGGAAGTCTATTCCATAGCATGGGCACTCTCTGGGTTATGAACCTGTCCCTCCAGTACATTCTGTTGATTGTGGTAATGAGGTTGAGGTCTCTGGAGCGTGTGGTGCAGAGGGATTGGGATTTCTTTAGATGTAGCATTTCTAACAGAGTTGGGTCAGACATGGCTTTGTAAGTCAAACAGAGATCACCTCTAAGTCGGTGATATGAGACAGAGAATAGTTGCAGTTTTTTGAGTCTGTCCATATAGGACAAGTTTTTAAAGCCTATGATCCTCTTTGTGAGGTACATTTGCAGCCTCTCTAGTTGTTGCAGGTGCCTAGTGAGGTACATGTCAAATGGGGCATTGTACTCGATGATTGGCCTAATGAGGGAAGAGTAGAGGGAGACAATGGCCTCTTTCTTCCTGGATGCAAAACCCTTAGTAATGAGATGTGCCACATAGAAGGACTTTGTGACCACAGTAGCAATGTGGTGATCAAAAGAGATGTTGCTGTCAGCCTGTGTTCACAGATCTCTTATAACACCTTCTATGTTCAGTGGACTACCATCAATGTGATAATTCATCGGAACAGGGTTTTTCCCAAAGGGGATGATGACACCTTTTTTGGCATTGAGCTTAAGGCCATGGTTCTGACACCAGTTGTTGGTCTCAGTGAGGTCATTCTGTAGGATGTCAACACCACTTGGGGAGTTAATAATAGCTCCCAACTTGACATTGTCTGCGAACATTGTCAGCCAGAGTCCCTTCGTGTTGGCCTGGACTTCAGAGAAGTAGATACCAAATAGGAGAGGACCCAGGACCAAACCCTGTGGGACTCCACTCGTGACTAGTCAGCAGTCTGACTTGGAGTCAGCTACTTTCATACTGTGCTTCTATCTGTGAGCTAGTTTGCAACCCACCTAGTGATATAGGGGTTGATGCCTAACTTAATGAATTTTTCTATGATTCCTGAGTGGAAAATGGTATCAAAGGCCTTGGCCAGATCAAGGTAAGCTGTATGAACCACCTTTCCTTCATCCACAGTTCTGGTGACTGACTCAAAGAAGTCAACCAAGCTGAGCAGGCATGATCTACCCTTCACAAAACCAAACTGTGTATGATCAAGAGTTTGGAGATTCCCTATATCCTTGTTTATTAGGTCCATGATGATGTATTCCATAGCTTTGCATATCAGACTCATCAGGCTAATGAGGCAATAGTTCCCAGGGTCTGTAGTCACTCTTCCTTTTTGGAGAGGGATGACTGCAGCAGTGCACCATTTGGTAGGGACAAAGCCTGAGGTGAGGCTGTGAATGAACAGGGTACAAAGGTGAGGTCCCAGTTCACTCTATAGTTCATGTAGAACACAGCCAAGGATATTGTCAGGTCCCATAGAAGCTATATTCTTGGCCTTGGACAGTGCTGTTTTAACCTGTGCAGCAGGAATACTGGGTACCTGGCAATCTACTGGTATTGTGATTGGTCCTTTGGGGGGGCAGAGGGGCAAAGTTGGCACTGAATCTGTCAGCTAGTATATTGGCAATATATGTTGGCTCAGTAGAGGAGGTACCATTGTGCAATAGCTCAGATCAAATCTGGGTATTGCTGTGTTGATTCTTTACATAACTATAGAAGGCCTTGTGGTTGACTTTACTATCTGCTGCAATTGTTTTCATAGCTAGCTTTAGAGGATTTGATAAGGGATCTCAACTTTTTGTTGAGGTTGATAAGGGAGTTTTTCCAGTCTTGGGAATTCACCTTATTCCGCATCAGTTTCCTCCTTCTGTTGTAGTTTGTTTATGGCAGGGGACCATCAGATTGGCTTTCCTTTTTTAGAGGAGAGCGTCTTGGTTCTATTGGGTATGGTGAGATCCATGCATTTGTGTATGTGTTCATACAGTGCATTGGTGTATGATTCAGCAGTCATGCAACTATTCTCCATTTGCATGGGTGCCGTAAAGTTGGCCACCTCTATTTTAGGAGCCCAAAGTTAGCTTTGGAAAAGTTTTTCATGGTGGTTACCTTTGCGTTGAGTTGGGGGTGGGAGGAATGTGGATTTCCAAAGTGATTAGTTTGTGGTCAAATCTAACCAGGGAAGAGGTGACTATTGGTGTAGAGCAATGGTCATCCATGTTAGTAATGACCAGGCCAAGGATGTTGCTATCTCTAGTGGGGGTAAGAACAAGCCGGTCCAGGGCATTGGAATTAATGAACTCCAGGAAATATTGGGCAAGTGTATTGGTACATGAGTAGGTTTCCCAGTTAATGGAGGGGTAGTTGAAGTTGCCTAGTATGAGAGTGTTAGGTTGGACCCTAATATTCTCCAGGGTGCTTAGGAACGTGGACTTTGAGTCTTGGGACATGGTTGGGGACATATAGCAGGCTACAACCTAAATCGCGGTCTCACCCAATATTAGCTGCATCTAAAGTATCTCTGATGCATTATGTTGGGCTACCAGTGTGGAGGTGTGCACATCCTTTATGAATCTGGAAACACCACCCACCACCTTTGGAGCTTCGGTCCAAGGTCTGGGGCCAAAGATGTGAAAAGAGTTATAGCCAGGTAGTGTAGGGGTGCTTTCTGATGCCTTGAACCAGGTCTCTGTTACAGCAAAAATGCCGATGTTCTCCATTTTAAGGAGTGCTTTGAGCAAGTGCATTTTGAGATTTAGAGTTCTAGAGTTGAGCAGCATGACCCTCAGATTGCATTTGTTTGTAGCTGTTATGGTGGTAATTTGGTCTTTGGAACACCACCTAAAAAAGGGACTATAGGGGTGGCAAGAGCCTTGGCCAGTATCCAGAAGCCCATGGGTGACAGATGAAGGCCATCTCTGGCAAAGCATTGAGGTCTGTCAATCATGTCATCCCAGGCAGACAGATACTGGATCCCCTTAGAATGATACCAGAAACTTAGCAAATTGTTGAAATCAATTATTTTCTACTTGTACTGTGGTATCATTCTGGATGATGGTAGGATGTTGCTCAGGGCTAGGGTCATACCCACTTAGGCTACATAATCCGAGAGCTCCTCCATGTCTCTTTTCATGTAGTCCAGGGAGGTACATCTCAGGTCATTCACACCCACATGCACAATGACTTTGTATTTGTACCTGCTGTTGAGGGACCTGAGTGCGTGCATTATGTGGCGGATCCTGGCACCTGAAAGGCAGCTGACTGTTACTTTTTCCTTATTCAACCTAGTGAGTGGGACATCAATTTGCCTCACTATCGAGTCACCTATGACTAGTGTGTTGGGCATGCTGTTTTGCCTTAAAGACTTTGGTTGAGTGGCACACTGTTTAAGAGAGTTATATGTCTCGTGATTAGTGTTGTGTTGTGGTGGACAAGTGCGTTTCTGCCTTGGAGGTCTCTGCTGTTTGGGTAGATTTTTCTTGAGAGCCTCCGTGAAGGTGGGTGTGTGGTTTGTGTTTTTATGTGAAGGCAAGTGCTGGTGTGTGTTCTGGAGGGCTATGTGTTCCATGTGGTCTGGTGCAAGTGTTGCCCTTCTCCTCCTGACCAGCTATTCCGGTCTTGGCTGGAGAGTGTATGGCTTCCAATTTGGATATATAAGTGCATCTCTCACATGTCTGAGTGTCGGGAGGTAAAAGAAGAGGGTTGTCAGTGTACATGAGGCAGCTGGTACATTGCCTCAGGATGCCCAAGTTCATCACTTTTATTTTCATGTTCTAACAAGTAGCCTTACAGAAATAACTCAGATTTCTCACTGTCATGCATTTCTGATTCCTTATGTATACTATTAATTCTAATATGGACACCACTGCCTTTATTTGCCTTCTACAATGAGCAGGCAATGAGGTTATAACCTACTTACTTGGGTCTAGGTGTCTTCCATTTCCCCATATCCCTCAGTCCTTTTTGCCCACTAGGATGCATTCTGAAGTTTGGAATAATTGCAGCCTGTTCGCTCACTGTCTTTCCAGGATTAGTTCTCCATTATCATTACAAATAACCCACTGTGCTTTGCCTTGGTGTCCCTCTGACTTTCTTCCTACTGTCTTTCATGTTTTAATATTTGTTTGGATATCTACATCTTAACTAACTGATCCATTTTAGGACTCAATGTTTCATCCTTTTTTTTCTGGTGCTACTATGAATAAGAAATTTCATTTTCAAATTAGTAAAATCTTCCATCATTTTTAAATATAGGTCCAATTTTTTTTTGTTTTGTTTTGTTATGTGAGTGATTGACATACCACTGGAGCACTACTGTTTGAGGGTGTACCTCTAGCTACTGGTTTCCTGAATAAATTTAGCCCTCCTTTCTGAGCAATTTATGAATGAGTGGCTGACAAATCCAAACCACACTGTATGCTGCAAGACTAGAAAATTAATTTTATAATGTTTACTGCATGTATGTTCTTGGTGATCATCTAGTTTCCTTGTTCAGATAACCCCCCACAAGTAATGGCTGACCATACCATATCTCATCCTTAATCTTTATCAAATTGAAGGGTGACTCATTTGTTCATACCATTGCTATCTTATGTGTCTTGAGAGTAACCTTCTAACCTGCTCCTCCTTCCAAATCTGATCTGTCTTATAGGACTCCCAGTTAAATTATTACCTGCTGATGTCTGAGCAATATTTCTCCACCTTAGTGACTTTATGACACTACCACCTGAACTTCCCAGTAATTCAATTATTCTAAACATTTTAAGGTAGAAATTTGTAGCCGATGTGGATATCATGGCCTAAGATTGATAATACATGGTAACTTTATATCAGTCCTTTAACAGAGTTGGTGGCAGATCCTGTAAAAAAAAAAAAAAAAGATTCTTCTGATTCGTCTGGCATATCTGCAGTCTGGCCCATTCCTTTGATATTCTAGGATCATAGGTGAATACTAGGTGAACTGTCCTGAAGAACCATTTTAGTCTGCAATCAGAATCAAATTCTATACCTTGTGTCTATGAGATGATGACCTTAACCATTATGTCACCCCTCCCCCCTTCCACTCTAGCCACTGTTCAGTGTTTTGAATAATCGACCATCATGATGAGTTCTAATTATGCATGACACAGTCTTACTTTGTCCTACTCATTCCAACAAAATGCCAAATACCTTAGAGCCTACTGATAAACTGTGCAATGTATCCACATATCTAGCCAAATGCATTTGAAAATGTGTTGGATGATATCTAACGAATAGGTGCCCAAGGTTCCTTTATCATCCTCCAGAATAGTATTCACTTAGCTAGTTCCTCTAATGCATCCACCCCTAGGAACACATTTGTAAACTTACATAGCTATTGGAAAGCCTATATATCCTACTTTCTTGTCAGCATCCCCTTCCTCTAATATCAAGAAGTGACCCAGATTATGCATAGCCCTCCTTGTCAGATCCATGATCTCCTATACACCAACAAAGGCTGTTCATAAAGTTTATAAAGTGACACTAATCACTGCACAGCCCACATGCACAGCCCTATCATAACATAATTCTCATCCAAGTCCTACACCCAGCAAATGTCAGCCCTTATGGCTGATGGGTAACAAGCAGAAGGCTACCTCCATGTCTGACTTAGCCAACCATGGATTATCAGCTAAAGAAATAAGCCTGACTACATCATCATCTAGTAAGCAATACTCTATTTTTTGCTTATACTGTCATTTTCTGATGCTTCTTTTTGAAGGTAAATGAAGAATGAGATATATTCCCTCATATGTTTCTTTGCTACCAGAGCACCTTATGCTGCTCAAATGTCAGTATATCAAAGGCATCTACTTGTACTGCTTGTCCTCACCTTTTTTTCAAATGGTACATAGGATATTGATGCCTTGCCTAAAACAAATTTAGGTTCTTACACATGTTGCCAATAATGGGTGGCTCTTCCCTGTTTTCCACTTACTCCTCTTTTTTTGAGTACATTATTTTACAGTAAGTTATTTTAATTAGATTATTTTAATTATATTCCTGACACTGTTTTTCTGGATACAGTGGGATTCCACTGCACATCTTTTTTCTGGCTTTTTTGAGGGGACTCTTCCCTTATCAAATATCAGAAGCTGCCCAACCAAAAGAAGGGAGAGGGAAAGGCGGGAGAAATAAAAAGCATGGTAAGGTCCCAAAGCAACAACCCATAATGTGTCTCCACCCCTTCTTCGGTTGATCAACTGCTTGAACTCTTTGTCTGTATTACCCTAATAATGGTCTATATGTGACCCCCCCTCCACACACACACACACACACACACATACACACACACACACACACACACACACACACACACACACACACACACACACACACACACACACACACACACACACACACACACTGTTCTCTTTGGCCCCCTGCATGTTTCTGCCTCCCCTTAAACTATTTGCCCCTTTTGTCAATGACAGTCTTATCTGTTTTTTTTTTATATATTATAACAGCCAAATACCAGATTTACCCAGTGGGGGCAATATTTATGAATCCTAGCACAGCAATTTGTTACTTAAGCAAAATTAACAGAACTACATTCCAAATCTTTAAAGCAAACATCTTTATGCTGAAAATGCATTTTATTACCATCTGACAGTTCATGTCTTTTATAGTATATCTTAACATCTGTCCCTCTCTAGGGTTGCTTGTAAGTTACCAAATCAGCAGTTTCTCTCTTTTCTTTTTAATTTAGCTTTCTTCACTTGTTTTAATAAATGCTCACCATCCACAAAATGGCTGTCTAAATGTTGCCCCTGTTTTAAGACATCAACAATATGGCTACTACTAGTTTCTTGCTTATTTTTCTCAATTTCACCTCCTAGCTGTGTGCCATCCCTATGACAGTGTGACACCCTGAGTGATATCACACAACATGCATGTGTAATGTGGAAGCTAAAGCTCCAAAATTAAAGAAACAACACAAAGCAATACAAATGACAACATTAAGTGAAGAATGGGTTTTGTAATCAACAGACAATCCATCAACTCAGTTATCAAGCTGCAACACTCAAATTCAAGCACAACTTTGCTGCCTACTTAGTCAACATCATCAAACATCACTCTTCTCCTTTAAGTGCTCCGTATCCCCACACAGAACTTATGTATTCCAATTCTGAGATTGTTATACCTTAGAGAAAAGGCAATATTCTGAGAAATGGCAAGTTTGGACTTAGAATATGCAAGTTCAGTGGAAATCGTTGTCACTTCACAGCAAGAGGTTCCCTGGTTCAATTTCTGGCTGGGCTGGCTTCTGTGTGGAGTCTGTATGTCTTCCCTATGTTGGCATGGGTTTCTTCTGGGTGCTCTGGTTTCCTCCCACATTCCAAAGACATGCAGTAGGTAGATTGGACCCTCTAGACCTGCCATAGGTGTGAGTGTGCATATGAGCATGTGATGTGGAAGAACTACTGTGGCAGGGCTAGCCACTTGGCAGTATAAACCTTGGGACTAGATAATTGTCATTGCTGAAGTGACACCCCACCCCTCATGTGCAAAAATGGCAAAAGGGGTTGCGGATGGATGGATCCTTCTCTTGGTTGGGCAGCTTCTTATTTTCTCCAAAACAAATATATAACATATAACAGTATTGCCTCTTTCTCTTAATGTCTGCCTACCACCAGCTTGAGTAGCCTCCCCTTCCCCCAGCAAACACACACACACATATCAGTGTCTCTTTTTTATTGCTCACTGATGGCCTCCTTATTTGTTCATTATTTTTATTTATAAAATGACCACTGTACCAGACAACCACGGAGAGGCCTATCCAAATCATGCTGCAAAGTACTGATCAATTTCTGTGTGCCATTTTAACTTGTAAAAGCTCACCAGTCTCAGACTTCTGAGGAACACACCAGTCCAACAAACATATTAACCATAATAGAACAAAACTAAAGTGTATGATTGTGCAGCTAATAAAACCACTAACAACCAAAAAACAGCTCATGTAGTGTCAGACAACCATCCAGGAATATGGCCACAAATAAGAACTTCAGTATTTATTACATCACACAAATGGTTAACCACTTTCATCCCTAGAGTCTAAGGATGTCTTCAGAATCATTGAACAAAAAAAAAACAACAGACATTTAAATAGTTATTACCAAGATCATGTAACATTAATTTAGAATAATCAATTATCCATTAAATAAAAAAAATCTAACTTTTATTATAAATAAAACTTTTTATTAATAATATGAATCTGTCAACAGCATGTTAAAAATGTATGAAAATCTAAACAACCCTGTGTAACATTATAAAAAGCAAAAATAAATAGATTATAAAAAACTTATTTACAAAGTGAATCAAAAATGAAGTAATGTGCTAATCACTTAGTAAATATGAAAAGTAAAATATGTTAAAAGTATGACAGTTAAAAAAGGAAAATTATAACTTAGAAGCCATGCATTTTAAAACTGGTAAAATAGAAACCTGTTCATTCAATCCAGGAAAAACTGAAGCATTGAGTCTCGGTTGCCAAAGGAAAGGAGTGTGTGTGTGTGTGTGTGTGTGTGTGTGTGTGTGTGTGTGTGTGTGTGTGTGTGTGTGTGTGTGTGTGTGTGGGTGTGTCTGTCTGTCTGCTGTCTCTGCATTCATTCTCCTCTTACCCAATAAAGCTAAAGAGACGATCTGATATTTTTATGAGAAAACAAGTTAATTAAGATTTAGATTCGGAAGTAATGTTTCTCTGTAAAACTGTATAATGTTTTCTTACTAAAAGAGGTGAAGCAGAAGCACATTATCTCAAAGAAATGTAGGCATTTCATAGTTTTTTAATGCTATTGCTTACAGTGCCAATAGAAGGACCACAGGAATTTTTAAGGAAAGTTTTGAGTGAACTCACTGATTGAAAAAACACAGCCAATTGGAATGGCACCAGCCTAGTTTTTATATAAGCCCTGAAATACTATCTGAAAATGTATAAATCTTATAATAGTCCTTATAAGCTGTACACTTCTGTCGGTCATTGTATAGTTTACACTAAAGTGAAATAAATGGATTATTTTCTGAATTATTATGTTATACAGCCTAGTGTTAGCTATATCAGTACAATATCATATGCCTTTGTGCATGAATTTGATCAAAACATTTTGCTTGAGATATTAAACTAAGATTTCAAGTTCAGAAACTCCAGACTTATCTGAGATCAATGTTGAGGACTGTTATCAGGACAGACAGAATGTTTTCCTTTTGATCTGGAGTATAAATCTCTTTGACAAGTTGTTTAACTGATTATAGCAATTATAGAGGCAACTGACTAAATAAACATAAGTAGTAGTTAATATAGGAACAAGCAACTGACTAAATAAACATAAGTTGTAGTTAGTATGGGAACAAGCAACTGACTAAATAAACATAAGTTGTAGTTGGTATGGGAACAAGCAACTGACTAAAAACATAAGTTGCAGTTAGTATGGGAACAAGCAACTGACTAAATAAACATAAGATGTAGTTAGTATGAGCTAAGGACATGTAGAGCAGCTGAGTTACAAAAGCCATACTGTTGCTTGGCCTCAGTACATTTCCATCATGAATGCATAATGCAGTTATTGCAGATCTGTTTGTAAATAGTAAAGCATTGTGAGGGGACTCTGGTCACCAAGCAGTGTAATGGGGGCATTATAAATCAAGAGTTCCATCCCAATTACTAGGGTAAACACTCCTAAAACTTACTTCTGGCTCAGTGGACTTTATTTTTAAACTTTTAATACTTAATTGAATGCACAGTGATGAGATAAGAGTGCTATAATTGTATAATGGCAACAGGATACTCTGCGCAAAAAAACACAGCCATGGAACTCCAAGCTAGATACACTTTTGAACCAGGTTCTGGCAGGTACAAAGGAAAAAATGGCTATCTCTACCAAAATCATGGAAGATATAAAAACAAGTAAAAATTCCTGTAGTCAGTGTTATTGTTAAATGGAACAGGACTGCAGAAACTACAAATCAAGGTTAAGGCAGATGAATCAGAGATTGCTGTACTAAAAGATTCCTGCAGTCAGTGCTATTGTTAAACAGAATGGGACTGCAGGAACTACAAATCAAGGTTAAGGCAGAGAAATCAGAGATCACTGTACTAAAAGAGAAGCTGGATTTTATGGGGAGCCATCACTGCTGTAATCACCTACACCTTATAGGCTTAAAGGAAGGTACAGAAGACAGGAATGTCAAGGGCTCCTTATAAAACAGCCTATCAGAATTGTTCAAAGACAACAAGGACATAATTATAGACAGAACGCATAGAGCAACCTGGCCTTTGTCATAGGCCACAGCACCCTCAAGACATATTATATTCTTCCTGCTCAACTATGTGGACAAAGAGAAACTTTTGAAGAGACAAGGAAGGTGGAGAATTTTTGCTATGGGGACAGAAGGTAAAATGGCTGCAAGATTTTTTTTTCCTAGGTGATGTTGAAACAGAAAACTTTAAATGACTTCCAATCCCTGTATTACAGAAATGGAATTCCCACATATTTTAAGTATCCAGTGACTCTGATAGCTAAAACAGAAAGTGTTAGACACACTTTTGTGTCTATGGACCATGCATTACTCTTTCTGCAAAAAAAAGCATACCAAATGCAAACTTTCCCAACTTAGCCAAGAAGTCTGTAATGGATTTGTCTATGTAGATGACAGGAGCTTCAGACCAGATATTAGATGACCAACCACAATGAAGGAAGAAAGTCACAGCACCAGGAAAATTTGCAGCACTACAATCAAGGGGAACAGGTACAGGTTCTAGACCCTGTAGTGGAGATACATTGGACAAGAACGTGCGATCACCAGAAACATTGACGCATAAGGAAGTGGTCCACCAGCTGTTTGAGATCCAAGTACAGAACAGCTTTGCACCTTTAGTGGAGTCTGATCTAGAGAAAGCCCAAGTGGATCCAAACAGAAGAGCAGATATGCAAGCAACCTTCTTCAATGTCAGTCAAAACTGGTGCATTCTTTTTTCTTGTATTGCAACACTGGTAAACGCGGAGCAAAGGTACAGTGGATGCCCAGAGGAAAGCAAAAAAAAAAAAAAACATTCTAAGTCTTGAAGTTGCAAGACTGCCAGGCTGGGATTAGCCCTGAAAGCCATTGACATTTGTGAAAGCTCAACTCATGCATTGTCCAAACTCAGTGATAGTGGTCCACAACCAGGAATAGCCAGGATAATCAGTTTGTAGAGGGATGGAGTGGTCCTTCACCAGGTGGCAGGTGTAGTATCCTGCTAAATGCATCAGATGTTATACTTAAAGGGGAGTAGTATGAGGTTTGTTATTTATGTGTGTCTGTGCTTTCATTGTTAAACCATTTCATGCAATTTTCAATTTTAAGTTTGTATTGGCTTAATATTTACTAATCCAGATAACTATTACATGCCAAGAGTGTCAGTAGTGATGCTGCATGTTCGGACACTAGGGTCAAAGTTAAAATGCAACACTGTAGAGAAGTGGTTAGCTAAGCTGCAAGTAAATGCATTATCTACACAGGAGATTAAATCAATAAAGCACATCAATGTTGCCTTGGGAGCATAATAGAAGGATAGCATGATAAAAGTTTGCCAACATCATTGCAAAAATGAGTAGCAATATTCCTATGTACAGGAAGGGGTTATTCCCTAATACACAACATGAAGGACAATGTGGAGAGATGGTATTTAGCTCAAAATACAAACTCTAGACGGGAAATCACTGCACATCCTGACCCAACATTGGCTTCTTTTTATTGGCTGCAGAAGATTAAAATAAAAAACAAAAGCCCTGTTTATATAGGAAGGTAAAATGTGTCTGATCCTGAAGGAGATGATGTACCTAGCTATCAAACAAGGTGGAGGAGATCTTGTGGATGTTAGCTTAATGGCACAAGCAGCAGCTTGCTACCCAAATTTGGTCAATCAGGATTATCCCATGCTGCTATGGGCAAGTAAGTTAGGAAGAGGATACTCTTACCAAGTGCTACTCTTGAATATAAACAGCATTCCACAGCAATTACAAAGTTGGTAGACAATTCATATAGCACATGTCTCTAAATAGATTAGGGAAAATCTATCTGGAAGTAAACATATGGTGGAGTAAACTCCAGATATGGATAAACTCCCATCTAAAGATAGGAGGTACTAGAATATGGTGGGTTAATTTGATTTCAAGGAAGACTCTTACGATATAACTTGTTGGAGGCTAAGGAAGGTAAATTAGGATTTAAATGTTTTATACAACTACACGATTAATAAGGGTTACCATCTGGGGATCTGTGGAAATACCTACAACTTAAACATGCCTTTTGTCAGTCAACATACAGGGAGTTCATGAGTAACCCAGATGAAATACTTGAGACAATAGCAGGGTACACTCTAAAGACAATAGACTTCAAGCAACTACCAAAGATTGCACATATGCAAAGTGTAGGGAATAAGTCACTTATTCAGCATAAACAGTATTTTGAAGCTTTCTCTAGGGAGAAAAGAGGAAAGAGAGTGAATGTTACCTTTATTAGTAATCAAGAAATCATCCTCCTTTCCAAGGCTATCAGGATATCAACTTAGCCTAACATATAGAGGATATAGGACTCCAGTTAGACTGGTGAACAGGGGGCTTAGTGGATTTGGACTGTTGTCGGATTTGATAGAATGTGAAGTCTGATGAATATTATATATTCTGGGGCTATAAAGGGGCAAAATGAGCATCTGTAGAAGTAGCAAGATTAGTGATGTAAGTAGTAGACAGAGATTTCCCTCCTGAGGCATTGACAGTCGGACTATCACAGTAAACAAATGTTAAATAAATAAGTAATAATAAATATTTATATAGAGAAGACTTTAACAGTGTCCAAAAGGAGTGCCTCTTACACATCTCAGCCATCCCTAGATGGAAGCTATTTATTAAGAAATGCATAAGGCTGCTCTATACAGATGAGGTTAATAACATGGTAGAATCAGATCTCCCTCAAGGGGTTAGGGAAAGGGAATGTAATCAAACCCTGTGGAAGGATGCTAAGGGCTACCTATCAGAAATAATATAGATAATATACCTAGGAGGGTGGAAAGAGTGGTACTTAACAAAGGTAGACTTGCTAACTTATCTAGATACTAGCATGCTATACAAAATATTTATATAGGATCAGAGCCTGTTATATTTGACCAAGTTAAAATGTATAGAAGTTAAACATAGTTTAGATATGTAGACCTATGAATGATATAGTAAAACACTATCAGTACTGTAGCATATTATAAACACTACTTGGGAATATATACAATTGTGAATTATCAGTTGTTGTGTTGTTCACCTCAATATGTAACATTGTTGTTTGAATGTTACTTGTTTTAAAAAATTTGCAATAAAAATGTATTAATGGATCTGACACATCGCCAGTGTACTGAGTAAGCCTGACTTCCAGCTAACACAAAGTGGTAGCAAACCTCAATTTGTGGGATCATCTATAGTCCTGTGCAAATGCATACCAAGATGTAAGCAGTAGCAGTATAACATGATATGCCAGGGATAAAGAATTTATTATTAGTATATGATGTTATGCTTTAGTACACATATTTTAGTGAGTACTACAGAGGTAAATATCCAAGTAAGACAGCAATCTGACATTTGATATGAAGGGAGATGGGAATACTATGAGATAAGCACAATGCTCTGACTTAAGTTTTTTAGAAACCTACATTACAAAATAATTTTTACTGGAATCCCTTTCTTCATAAAACCTGTATTTTGAACTGTTATCAAATGGTATCCAGTTCTGTATGGAAGCAGTTTTCACAATCTGTGCTAAGGTGGGTGAAACATCTTCCTCCCAACCAATAACTTTATAGTTTTCAGTAAAGCATCCTAAGTAGCATTATATGTCATTTAGATTTTTCAATTTCTTCATTTGTCTGTTTTTAGCTTCTGGTGTCACTGTCACTAATCCTTCAGTCTTGGCTTGAGGTTCTTTTCATCTACCGTACAAGACAATACCTAAAATGCTACTTCATGGAATAGGGCCATTCATTCCAGGGAGAATGTTTATAATGTCTACTCCATATAGATAATACTACATTTAAGGGGGTAGTGGTTGGCTTTATGGTTAAGTCTCTGCCTCATAGACACAAAGAATAGCATTTGATTCTTACCTTTGGTTTGGGAAATTTCGCTAGGCTTAAAATGGCCTGTAAACCCCGGGAACTACTGCCCCATTAGCCTGACAAGCCTGGTCTGCAAGGCCATGGAACATATCATCATGGAACTTATAAACAAAGACATTGGTAATCTCCAAACTCTGGACCCTACCCAGTTTGGATTTGTAAAAGGCAGATCATGTCTCCTAAACCTGATCGACTTCTTTGAAGCAGTCACCAAAGCCATAGATGAGGGTAAGGTGGTTCACACAGCTTATATAGAACTTACCAAGGCTTTCAACACCATCCTCTACTCTGGAATTATAGATAAGCTCAGTAAACTAGGTATAAATCTCTATGTCACAAGATGGGTTGCCAACTGCCTCATGGACAGAACCCACACTGTGAAAGTAGCAAACTCCAAGTCCGACTTCAGACCAGTGACAAGTGGAGTACCACAGGGTTCAGTCCTGGGTCCTCTCCTGTTTGGTATCTATTTCTCTGAAGTACAGGCTAACACAGAAGGTCTTTGGCTAACAAAGTTTGCAGATGACTGCAAACTAGGAGTCATAATCTAAACTCCTAATGATGTGGACATACTACAAAAGGGCCTCACTGAGACAGATGCCTGGTGTCAAACCATGGCCTGAAGCTCAATGCCAAAAAGTGTATTGTCATCCCCTTTGGAAAAACTCTGTACCCATGAACTACCACATAGCTGGTAGTCTACTTAATGCTGCAAATGTGATAAGAGACCTTAGAACACAGGTGGACAGTAGTCTCTCCTTTGATAATCACATCGCCACAGTAGTCAGGAAATCCTTCTACATGGCACACCTCATCACAAAAGGGTTCTCATCCAGAAAAAAAGAGGTCATTATTCCCCTCTGCTCATTAGACCCATTATAGAGTACAACGCCCCTTTTGGTATGTACCTCACACGACATCTATAACAACTGGTAAGGCCACAGAAATACCCCACAAAGAGGATTACTGGCCTCAAAAAGATGCCCTATGCAGACGGTCTCAAAAAACTCCAGCTTTACTCCGTCGCATATCGCCTACTCAGAGGTGATCTCTGCCTAAAATACAAAGCTATGTCAAACCCAGAGCTGTTGGACATGCTCCACTTAAAGAAATCCCAATCCCTCTGAGCTACACGCTCTAGGGATCTAAACCTTGTCACCATAATAAACAGGACATACTGGAAGGATAGATTCCTGTCCCAGAGACTTCCCATACTCTGGAACAGACTACCTATCTATGTCAAACAGAGCTCCTCATTAGCACTCTTCAAGAAAAATCTTGATGACTGGATGGGAAATAGGAAATTCACCCCAGGGATCACTTCTGTGGCTCTGCTCGACAGGGGCACAGGAAAATAGTTTTCTTGGGTGGCGAAAGCCAGGGTACATTTTTGGCTAGGCTTATATAGACCCTAGAGCCAATAGCGTAGTACCTACCTATGGACCTACCTATGAACCTATGTAAAGGCAGATAACCTATGAACCTATAGCTGTAATTTATATTCAAGAAGGTCGATAAAATATATTATGGTCAGAGGAGCTGCTTAAAAACTATTTTAAAAGACAGGTATTTGTTGTATCTGTGCTGTTATTCTATAATTATTGTTACATGGAGCATTTCTCCCTGGGCCTCCGCTGAAAACAGGCCTCTGCCCCAGTCAGACACTTCCGGTAAACAAATGTAAAATAAATAAAAAATAATGTAATTTTCACATCCTTTTTCCTTGCACACACTGGAGGATTCTTTTCTCATCCTCTAGTCCTTAGATGATACTGTAAATATTCTTTTAGGTTGTATATAATAACGATCAGTAGTACCTTCCCATAACCATCCCAGAACGTAGTACTTATATGATCCTCCTTCCAATACTGGGATTAGTAGTCAAAGTACAGGTAGCAATAGGAGAGCTGAACATCCTCTTCCTTTTGTCAGTAAGCTGTCCTGTTTGACTTGTTTTTGACTAGATAGGATACAAAGTGATGCAGTGATTAACCCTACTACATCAGCGTTTATATCACATCATCAACATTTCAAAATATCGAATCTGATATGGTCGACACCATATAATCAATATTTTGAAACTTCGAACATAAAAAAAGAAAACAAAAAAGAAAAAATAAAACAACTAAACATTGCAAGCAGGGGGGCAAGCACCCCTGCACCCCCCACACCCCAATTACTTAAATATACCAACTCCGAGATTGCACTACATTGCAGTAAACGGAAATCTCCCCTTACGGAGATTTCCGTTAAAACGTTCGATGTCTTTCACTTTTGGTGATATGGTGCCGACCATATCAGCTGCAATATTTTCAGTATTCAATGAAGCGATATAGACCCACTACATCATATGTCTTGCCTTTTCACTTCATTTCTCAGGATTGGGTGCCTTTTTTGGGAATTTGCATGTCCTCTCCATATCTACATGGGTTTTTGCTAATGGCTATGTCTTCTTCCCATATCCAAATGTCATGCAGTAGATGACTTAGTAATAATCAGATTTCCCCAGTTATTCATAGGTTCTTAGGTTCATAGGTGTTTACTAGACTAATTATCACAAGGGCCTTTTTAAGCCTAGCCATGCATCCCAGATTTTTGATAAGTTCTGTTACCCTTGGTAAGTGTAAGCAGAGGCTTGGTAGGTAAAACATTTACATGCAGGGGCCTAGGAGATGAACAGTTTACAGACTGTGTGTGTCCATTAGAGACATAGGTGCTAAACCAGGGATGAATTTCCAGTTCTCCATCCAGTTGACCACATTAAACTTGAATTGGGTTAGGGAAGAACCCTGCTTCACATGGATGGGGAGCCTGTTACAGAGAAGGGGTAGTTTCTGGGATACATACCTGTCTGTCCAGCAGGTCCTATTTGTATCACAGGCAAGGTTTAAATCTTTAGAACGGGTCATTCTGGTGCTATTTATTTTGTGGATATGCAGGATGTCCATCAGAGTGGGATCAGAAAATGCCTTGTATGCCAGGCATAGCTCTCCCTTCAACAGCCTGTAGGAGACAGAATACAGGGATAGGGCCTTGAGGTGGTCTGCATAGGACATATTACTTACAGCCTGTATTCCTTTAGTGAGGAACCTCTGTGGATGTTGCAGTTGTTGGATATGCATGGTTAGATACATACCAAAGGAGGTATTGTACTGTCTGATGAATGCCAAATACAGTGGAACAATGACTTCCTTGGACTTAGATGCCATACCTTTGTTTATAAGTTTCACAACACACAATGATTTCCTCACTATTGTAGACACATGATGGTCAAAAGCTAGATTACTGTCTGTGTGTGTCCCCAAGTGCCCGATACTGGGTCCACCTTTAGGGGTGTGTTGTCAATATGATAGCTACCAGGGGCGGATGACTTCTCAAACGATGCTATTATCCATTTCTTGGCATTTAGTTTTAGTCCACTGCTCTGACACCAGCTGGTTGTCTGTGTCAACCCTTCCTGGAGAACGTGTCTTATCATCATCAACCCTCTTTTTTTCCATTTTCTGCACGGGATTGGGGTATTGTGTTAACTGTCACCATCTTTCTCGATTCAATGCCACACTCCTACCTTCTTCAACACTCATGCCTGACTGTCATAGATCTTCTCTCACACAATCCATCCACCTCTTTGCTTGATGTCCTCATTTCCTCTTACCTTCTTCCTGTCTGTCCCAAATCTTCTTCACCAGATTGTCTTATGCTTTTTTGCACGTGTCTGAACCATGGTACTCTGTTCTCTTTGATCTTTTCTGCAATTGGAACTACTTTGTCTTCTGATCTTTTGTCCTCATTTCGTCTTCTGTCCCACAGAGTGCATCCTACCACCCTTCTCAGGCACTTCATTTCCATCACTTCTAGCTTCCTTGTCTGTTCTGCTTTTACTGCCCAAGTTTCTGTACCATACAGTAGTACTGTTTGCACTACTGTCTTCTACACCTTACTTTTCAGCTTCTTTGAGATTCTTCTGTCATTAACTACACCTGAGACTCTATGCCAGTTGGCTGCATTCCCTCTGATTCTAGCTTTGACCTCTTCATTCAGACTTCCCTTCTCCTCAACCACCTATCCCAGATACTCAAAGCTATTAACCTGTTCTACCATCTTCCCTTCTATCTCAATTCTCAGTTTCTTCTGATTTCTCCAGTTTGCTGCCATTACCATTGTCTTATCTGTGCTTAGTTTCATCCCACATGCCTTCAGTTTTGCATTCCATTCCCCTATTCTTTGCTGAAATTCTTGCTTAGAGTCTGCCTGTAATGCCAGATCATCTGCATACAGCAACTTTATTGATTGGTCCCCCCTGATCTGTTTGCCTGGAGAACATTTGTGTTGGTTGGCAATTCCATGACAGCTCCTAATTTGTAGCCATCTGAAAAATTAGTCAGCCAGAGGCCATTGACTTTAGCCTTTTCTTCAGGGAAGTAAATGCCAAAAAAGGAGTGGTCCCAGGATCGATCATTGAGGGAGTTCACATGTGAATGGACTCTTTGTGGAGGTGGACTCCCCAGTTCTGACTTCCTGGGTCCTGTCTGTGAAGTAGCTGGCTATCTAACAGGCAACATAAGGGTTTGCACCTAACCTCTTAAGTTTGTCAACAATGCCCACATGGGGTATTATGTCAAATGACTTGGCCAGGTCACGGTAGGCAGTGTGAACAATTTTGCCCTAATCTATTGCTTTAGTGACCTTCGCAAAGAAGTCCACCAGGTTGAGTAAACATGACCTGCCCTTGATGAAACCAAACTGGGGTGGGTGAAACATCTGTGTGCGTGTGTGTATGTGTGTGTGTGTGTGTGTGTGTGTGTGTGTGTGTGTGTGTGTGTGTGTGTGTGTGTGTGTGTGTGTGTGTATTTGTGCATGCATCAGGGTGTGTGTGTATCTGTCTGTCTGTAATTGTCCATCTGTGTGTGCCCAGTGATGGACTGGCACACCATTAACAGCTGTTCCTGCTTTATCTAAATTACATACAACCAACTCCAACCGTCCCTCATTATGACGTTTTTTGAAGTAACACATTTTCAACAGGTCCAGTCCAGCCTTTAGGATGTCATGCTTTGAGAGGTATAATCTAAACAATCTGTGCTTAAAACTACTACTGTAGTTCTGAGAAAGTATTAAGACATTGCACAATCTATTATTTAACATTAATTGTTATTGTAATAATTCTGCACTTTCTTTAATACTATAGCATCCTTCCTCAACAAATGGAGTGATTGCTTACTCTATAGTATTTTTCATAAGTATATTTGTTGTTTGTTTTAAAACTGTCATAGTGCTTTTCAAAAGTGCAATCAGGCATCCGGGGCAGTTTGCACTCATTTTCTGGCCTTCTATAAAACTATTCTTTTTATGCATAAGAGGTGTTTCATGCACACATTCTGTCATATTTTAATTGCATACTTGCTGTCCTCACAGAAAATGTAAATGACATAGATTAACTTCCCTCTTCAACCAAGAAAACAAACATCCTGCTTTGTGAATAGTACTACAATTGTGCTAAACAACCTATGAAGAATGCTGTGATTAGATTCATGTAAATACAGCACTAAACAAAGAGCCAATCAGGCCAAGGCCTACATGTTATTTGTTCTTATATTCTGCAATGCAAATGACGGTGCATCTCACATATTATCTTGCAGCACATTAAAAAGAAGACATTCAGCCAATGTATAAAATAATAGCAACGTATAGACTTGGTCAATTTCATACATCTAGATATATTTGTTTTAAATAAACTGTGAAAAAAGCCATTTGTTTCCGAAAGATAACTGACTTGACGTACCAGCAAGCATTTAATTTAACTCCATTTGGTTTATACAAAGTCAAAATGATTTATTTCTCCTAGATGAAGGAAAAGTTCATTTTTAGTAATTTGTTGACTCTTTCAAGATGAGAAATGTCCTGCTGTTAGCCTATTTCTTTTTCATTCTGACTTGATTGCAATCAGTTTCCCATTTGCACATCTTTATGTTGATCCATAATTGCTTTAAATTTATTGTTGCCTTCTCCTTCTCCTGACCTCACATCCCTTTCAATGCTAATCGGTATGCTTAGCAAAACCCTACTCTGAATTGTTAGCTCTCTGTGAATGGTTTTCAGACAAATAAGTCTAACAACTGATATATTCTACATAAGCTGATGCATTATAGGCAAGTTCATTAATAACATCTGAGCTGTCATGCTGATTCTCATTTGGCTATATAAATGAACCTGTCACACCATATTTATGCACATGCGTTGGCTAGCAAATCATATTGTGCTGTAATATGGCAGCAATCTTAGATGCTAAACTGGAAAAAGCTTCATTTTTGCCATACGTCAAGTATCAGATTACTTTAAATCGACATTCTGTTCTTTGGCAAATTAACTGTGGCATATAAGTCTAGCTGCTAATAGTTTGAATTCAAGTTTTATTTGCATTTTTGTATATAAGGCCTAATATTTGAACTATATCCACAGACATGATGTGACCCCAAAAGGAGCAAGGGGTAAGTTAGTTACTGACAGTTTTTAAGTACTATTTACATTTAGTTATATCACTACTTTTTAAAGTCTATATCATGTAATTCTCAAACTGTACAATTATTTAAAATGCATCTTTGGAAGAAGATTGGGATATATGACAGTTTTAGTAAAAAAAAGGAGTGTATTATACCTGTAGATATTTCTTTAGTTAACATTTGATTAACCTGAGGCACACAGGTCCATGCTGTCGTTCAGGTCACTGGAAGGGCTACTGTGATGATCATTCCTGCATCTTCCTCCTATACAGCCTTAAGTCAAGGATCACCAGTCCACAATCAGCTAGTTATAGGTGACCCTACTGTGGGGCACACTGATGCACCACTCATCAGGCATTGGAAAGAAATGGTCATGGTCAGCTGTCTATCATGTGCCAAGATCCACCACATCACATATGTACTCAAGTCCATGCACCACAAATACACATATGACATAGTCATAGGACTCATGGGTGTAAATGGAAGTTATGAAGTGATACATGGTGCAGAATATGTGTCTGAGGCAGGTAAGAACCTAATCTTGAGTAGCATTCTACTATCACTAAGAATCATAGATCAGTATGAACAAAAGATTATTGACTTCAGCAATTAGCTTAACTTCTAGTGTCATTCAAAGTTTGAAACTGGCTTGTCTTGGTTGTTTTACATATGTTACATGTTTTAATTTTACTCAAAATAGAGAGTTATGTATTGCTGATGTGGAGTGCTGGCCATTATTTACCTTTCACATTTAGACTTTGGCTTTGCACTCTAGTCATACTTGCGAGAGCAATTTGTGCTTTGTATGTTCTAGTGGCTCACATTGTTGGCTGTTTGTCGGCCTTTGAACTATTCCTTTGCTCAGAGTTTCCTTGAGGGCCTTTGCTGTATTTTTGTTGGTGCTGCTACCTGTTTTGAAATGGATTTTTCAGATAAGATGGATTTATCTACTCTGGTGACTGGGCTGGTTTCAGATAAAGATGACATTAGGATTTTTGAAGGCTCAGAGCTTAATTCATTGTTTGCTAACAAATCAGGTTCCATCTCTTTACAAAATCTCTCATGTACAGAATCCTTTAATAAATTAACAGGAACTATCAACAAATTGCATTCCAGTGTCTGGTATTTAAAATTACTGAAAGCATATGAGTTAAAGGGTTATTCCCTTGGGGTTTGCATGTACATTTACAGCCTATGGTACACAACATTGATGAGACATTAACAAAAGAATGGTTTAAGGTGCAGCAAGTATCTTCAATGATGTTTGTAAAAGTTTTAATAGCTTTTTATGAGAGACACATTAGTGGAAGTTGCAAACGATGGTGAGACTGTGAAGCCCTTTCAGGCAGATGTGGATTATAAAGAACAATGAGGGTTGTTGGCAACAGGGCTTGCAATTTTTGAATGAGAACTTCAAGCACATAAACTTAAGAAGTTTCAGAGATATGCCAGGGACTATATTAATGGGAAGCCATTTGTTCAGCAGAAAGCCATTACATTCTAACAGGACTGGGTTGAATATGGTCATGGTAAAGGTTGGACCAAAGATAAAAGGAAGAGGCATAAGTCAGTTTTGAAGGGGGTGGCCATTTTTTCGAAGACTTTGGCTGAGGAGTCCTCTTCCACCATAGGCACTGATTTTGAATTAATTACAGATTCTTCTCCTTCTAAAAAGAAAAATTCATTCAACCCTTTACATTTAGAAGAAGGACCAGACATAAACATTCTAAAAGAAGCAACTTTGCTATATGCACTACTGCGGTCGATGGCTGATAAGTACTGATTCTATAGTGCATAACACATCTTCTACCTCTTTGTCTTTGGCAGAATTAGAGGTGCTGAACAAGGGACTTAGTTTTGTTCCTAGTTATGTTGTGACTGAAGACATTTTGTTCAAAATGCCATTCTTAAGCATGTTGCACTTTTCCAACAGAAGGTACTAAAGGATTTACATTTTAATTATTCATATAATATGGGTCCTAAGAAAAAAAATTCTGATGTGCAAAACAAAGCTTTAAATTCTTTACAGAATAATCATAAAAGTGTGATCAATAATGCTGACAAAGGGGGAGCATTTGTGGTATGGGTCTGGTCTGTTTATTTGCAAGAGGCTTATAATCAGTTATTGGTTGTTCAATTTTATCAAAAAATGGCTTGGGATCTGACTTAATTTGGGAAGGATATAGTTACCTTTTTATCATTAGCTTTGGAGGAAGATATTATTTCTAAAAACACAGCATATCTTTTGACAGTTCAGGATCCTTCTCCACAATATTTATATATGCTGAAAAAACGGAGTAAGGCCACACCCCTCGCATCACCCGTAAACCCTCCCATTCCTGATCCCTCTCCTGCCCACGCTCCCCCCATTTTGTGGTGTCACTATGACATCAGCAGACAGAAACACCCTTTTTCCATTCCTGATGCCTGCTTTCAGCAGAGTTACTATGTTTTTCTGTAAAACAAGCATAGTAAATCAGCCGATTTAACAAACTTTGGTAGTCTGCTCCTTTTTTTAAACAGAATACCAGCGTTTATGCAGTATTTTCTAGACTACTGGAGAATCAGTTTGATTTCTGGATAGTCCAGAAAAAAATGGATAGGTGGCAACCCTAGCTGACCAAAGTTCATAAAAATCCAGCATGTTCCCCATGTAGTTTCAGGGCTCCTTGACTTGAGCCACTTTCAACTTTTTTGACTAAATAGTTAAAGCCAATTGTTGGTAGGGTTAGATCCTGTATTCTGTACATGACTGAATTTCTCAATATATTGCAGGAAGCACAACTGGAAGCTCTATGGTTTATGTGTACATTGGATGTTAAAGCACTATATACGAATGTTCTGCATTGGGCTGGCTTATTGGCTATAGAATTTTGGTTGGAAAAGATTCCTATGTATAGCCCTGGGGTTAATACTTTCGAAATTTGTTTATGTGAACATGTTTTGACCAAGAGTCTGTTTTATTTTAATGGTGACTGCTTTTTGCATTTAAAAGGCACAGCCATGGGAGGGTCATTCATGCATATATATGCAGATCTATTTATGGGGTATGTAGAAAAACAGGAAATATACATATGGAATTGGTACCTTGATGATTGCTGGATGGTATGGAAATATGATATGACTTATTTGCAAGAGTTTGTATAATATTTGGATGACAATAATGGGGGGGGGGTTAACGTAGAGCAAACACAGATAAATATGGCCGCAAGCCAAAATTAAAAAAAACTTAATTTATTAATATCTACATTTAAAAATGAGCACTTTCATCCTCTTGAAACAGGACTTCATCAGAAGTAAATGTTCCACTGAATTAACACTGTATTTATAGTGAGTCACCATATTATATGAGTAAACAAATTAACAAAGCTTAAAGGCGCGCTGCCCCAAAATACATCCAGTTTGTTTTCAAGTTCTAGTATCAAGTTGCATTAAAAATCACCAGCATGAGAAAACATTCATTAAAAATTAATAAATAGAAAGATGTAAAAACTATTAATAAAAATAATTGTGAACAAAGATAAAAAAACTTTACATTAGCAAGGACAATTAGAACACCATTAATGCTTTCTTATTCACAAAGGGCTGCAAAGAAATCTTATAATTTAACCCAGGGAAATTCTGTGCATTTAGTTTTAGCTGCCATGAAGCCTTTCTTAGATCTAAAACAATTTTTAAATTACCCCTTCTTTGGGTTCACCATAACTTGCTCCAAAATGGCAAACTGATAGCTTTTATAACTTAGACACTCTAAAGAATATCTATATAAAGCATTATTTTTATTCTGCCTAGGAAATGTTATAAAAATGTTCATATATTCATTTTCTTAGGCACGTTTTAGTTTTGCCCACATGAAATGCAGGGCACGAGCTGCATAACGCTAACTATACCACATTCTTAGTTTGGCAATTTCCCTTTGCAGACCTTATTGTTGACCTTGCCCTATTGCTTAATACTATACTAGTAGTCTCCAAAATGTTGGAACATTGGGAACATGTTCCACATTTAGATGTACCTTTATTCTTAATATTCCATTTACTATTAACAGTCATTGTTTCAAACCCAGATCTTAAACTGGGGCCAGTCTTAAACATAAATGTTGGTTCTAACCCTACTATATGCTGCAACTGTGGGTTACCCCTTAAAATATTCCAGTTTTTACTTACCAGTTCTTTAATTCCCTTAGAATACAGGCCATATTGCACCACCAAATCCCTCTCAAAATTCACCTCACCTTTCTCTTCATTACAAACTATGGTGTTAGATCCCAGTAGTGTGATCCCAAGTTGGGGGGGGGGGTAACCATGATCTAAAAACATTTTTCCAATATACCTTAATTAATTAATAGTGTATTCAAACTGGGAAGTCATCCTTCCATCCCTTATGCACTGGCCCTTTAGTATTCTCTTTTTTTTTTGGCTAAAAAGATGAAAACTAGTAAAGTCCAAATAACTATTACTAAACATTGGCTTCCTAAAATCTCTAGATTTAAAACCTCTCTGGGTATGCTGAATAAATGTGTCCATGTAACTAATCCCATTGTTATTAAAATCAAATGTAAATTAAAAAAAACTAGAAGTACTGTTTTCAAAGCCAAAAAAATTACTGATGTCTTTCTCTGGACCATCCCATAAAATAAATGCATCATCCAAAAATATAGTATATAAAGTAATGTATTTGGAAAAACTACCCCCGAAAACAAATTTTGATTCCCAATCAATCAAGACAAGATTAGCATAAGTAGGGGTGCATAAGGCTCCCATAGCAACACCTTTAGTCTACAGAATTCCCCCTCATAATAAATAAAATTGTAATTCAAGACCAAAGACATTAATTCAGCTAATAAATTAATTTCATCACTTGAAAGGGAAGAGTATTTAGAAAGGCTGTTTGAAAAATACTCTATTCCCTCATCCTTAGATACAGATGAGAATAAATTGGCCACATCAACTGTGATGAAAATTAGATCCCTAGAACAAAGATTGTCATTAAATCTCCCAAGGAAATACCCAGAATCTCTGATTACATAAGGCATCTTGCTTAGAGATGGTTTCAAACATCTGTCAATGTACACCCCTATCAGATAAATTTTGGAACCCCTACCTGAGACTATAGGTCTGAAAGGTGGATTTATTAAGTTCTTGAGAATCTTTGGGATTCCAAAAATTGTTGCAGTCTTAGGGTTTTTACCACTTAAATTATAGGTGTCCATAGTTATCCTTTGTTATAATATATAATAAATATTCATTCAAATGTGAATCAATTCTTTGGTAGCTAATGTGAATCTCATTGATGTAAGAAACTAAGTAAATTTTACCATCATTCAAGATATCAAACATGGCCTTTACATAATCGAAAGATTTAAACAACACAATACCCGCACCGTCATCTGGTTTCTTTATTCTAATGGCATTATCCTCTTTTAATTGTGCTAACAAAGTTTTCTCACCTTTACTTAAATTAGAGTTATTTAAAACGTCTTCCTATGTGTACTCTCCACCTTATACAATTCCTCTATTAAAACTTTCTCAAATACACCTAAGGTGGGGTTCAAAAGTGGGTCGAATGTACTTTTCTTTTTGATCCCTTTGCCACTAGACTTGTTCTTGTCTAAATACTTATTTTCACTAAAAAAAAAAAAAGTTCAATTTCCTAATAAATAATTTAACCTTAACTAAAGTATCAACTAAATTAAACCCTTTGGTCGGAACAAATTTCAAACCCTTAAGGAATAAAGAGGAAATGGTCAGGGGTGATCTCGACATTAGCATAATTATAAATGTTGAAATCCTTGTAAGAATCCATAATATTATTAAAAACCTTTATTTGTGAGTCCCCCTATTCCAATATTTCCTTCCCTTCCTCTGACATTGGCAATTTGTGGCATCCCGATGGTCGACAAGGACTTAATAAATTTACCTTTCCGACTTATAATCTCAGGTAGAGGTTCCAAAACCTATCCAACAGGGGTGTACATTGATGAGTGAATAGAGTATTTTTCAAACAGTCTTTGTAAATACTCTTCCCTTTCAAGGGATGAAATTAATTTATTAGCTGAATTAATGTCTTTGGTCTTGGATTATGATTTTATTTATTATGAGGGGGAATTCTATAGACAAACTAAAGGTGTTGCTATGGGGGTATCATGTTCCCCTGTCTACGCTAATCTTGTCTTAGTTGATGGGGAATCAAAATTTGTTTTGGGGGGATAGTTTTTCCAAATACATTACCTTATATACTAGATTTTTGGATGGTGTTTTTATTTTATGGGGTGGTCCTGAGAAAGAGATCAGTAATTTTATCGGCTTCCTAAACCATACTTCTAGTTTTTTGAAATTTACATTTGATTTTAATAACAATGGGATTCGTTACATGAACACATTTATCAGCATACCCAGACAGGTTTCAAATCTCGAGTTTTTAGGAAGCCAACATTTAGTAATAGTTATTTGGAGTTTACTAATTGTTATCCTTTTACCCAGAAAAAGACCATTCTAAAGGGCCAGTGTATAAGGGCTGCAATGATGATGCCCCAGTTTGAAGACATTGTTAATGAATTAAGGTATATTGGAAAAATGTTTTTGGATCATGGTTATCCCCCCCAACTTAGTCCATGACACCTGTGACTATGTTTTAGAATAATGTGGTCATAAATACAAACCACTAGCACTAACACCATAGTTTTTAGTGAAGAGAAAGGTGAGGTGAATTTCAAGAGAGCTTTGGTGATGCAATATGGCCCGTATTGTAAAGAAATTAAAGAACTGATAAGTAAAACTTTAATATTTTAAGAGGTAAGGCACAGTTGCAGCATGCATTAGGGTTAGACCCAACATCTGTGTTTAAGACTGACCCCAGTTTAAGATCTAGGTTTGAAACAATGACCATTAATAGTAAATGGAATATTAAGAATAAAGGTACATCAAAATGTGGATCATGTTCCTAATGTCAATACATTTTGGAAACTACTAGTATAGTTTTAAGTAATGGGGCAAGGACAGCAATAAGATTTGCAAATGGAAATGGCCAAACTAAAAATGTGGTATATTTACCATTATGCTGCTCATGCCCTGCATTTTATGTGGGCAAAACTGAAAGGTGCCTAAGAAAAAAAATATATATGAACATTTTTAGAATATTCCTAGGCACAATAAAAATAATGCTTTATATAGACATTCTTTAGTGTCTAATTTATAAAAGCTATCAGTTTGCCATTTTGGAACAACTTATGGTGAACCCAGGAGGGTGGGGGTGATTTAAATCTGTTTTAGATCTAAGAAAGGCTTCATGGCAGCTAAAACTAAATGCACAGAATTTCCCTGGGTTAAATTATAAGATTTCTTTGCAGCCCTTTTTGAATAAGAAAGCATTAATGGTGTTCTAATTGTCCTTGCTATTGTTAATTTTTTATCTTCGTTCACAATTATTTTTATTAATAGTTTTTACATCTTTCTATTTATTGATTTTTAATGAATGTTTTCTCATGCTGGTGATTTTTTAATGCAAGCTGATACTAAAACTTGGAAACAAACTGGATGTATTTTGGCACAGTGTGCCTTTAAGCTTTGTTAATTTGTTTAATCAGCTAATATGGTGACTCACTATAAATACAGTGTTAATTCAGTGGAACATTTAATTCTGATGAAGTCCTGTTTCGTGAGGGCAAAACTGCTCAATTCTTAAATGTAGATATTAATAAATTAAGTTTCTTTTCATTTTGGCTTGCGGTCATGTTTATCTGTGGTTGCCGTATGATATTGACTAACCCCAGATTTACTAATCTTCCGTGTAAGACTAGATTAGTCTTACATGGAAGCACCAGTGTAAGAGTATGATGGCAGCATGCCATGCATATTAATGAGAGTGTGCGGCCTCAACTCTAAAGCTTACACGGAGCGTGGACGACTGTAGGGGGAGTGTCAGACTGCCGAGCAGTCCAAAAATACATGCCCCTGCAATGAAGAAATGCTGCAATTTCGAGTTACATGAATGAGTCTGCTCACATGTGTACAATGTAACACTACACTCCCCCATATGTTAAACAACTGACAAAATTAAAAAAAAAGATTTTTTTTTTCTTCAGATATAGCTGCCCATATTTGCGCGGGTTTGCCCATTGCTTAGCTACAGTTAGCAGCTTAGACACCAGAAGAGGATAATAAGAAAAATATATGCAAATTAAGCAAAATAGCGATAGTGTAGTGGTTAGAGCCTTCGCACAAAGAGGAGGCATTCTCGGTTCGAGTCCTACTACTGCACATTCCATTTTCTGTGGGAAATCTGCATACAAAAATATTTCCTGACATTTTTTATGTATAAGTTTTGTAAAAAGCATTGAAATGTTAAACGTAGTAGTAAACGAATTATATATATATATATATATATATATATATATATATATATATATATATATAAAGGTGAAATGATTATGCATTCTGAGGCATGAGTACCCTATTTTAAGCAATATAAAGCACTGCTAAACACATTTTACCATTATTGAGCATATTTAAATACAATTGCGCATAGCTGCGCACTGCGCTAACCAGCGCAACCACAATGTATTTTCACGTAGCTGCGCACCGCACTAACCAGCACAACATCGGGCAACGTCGAGCAATGTCGAGCAACGTTGAGCAACGTTGGGCAAAGTCAGGCAAAATTGAGCAAAGTCAGTTAAACACACTCACACCTCCTTTATTTTACCTTAACCAGTCAGATCTGCCCAGCAGGAAAATAAAAAGTAGTGACAGGGCTCAAACTCAGGATACTGTACACTATGGTCGCAGTACTTAACCACTAAGCAATGACAGCATTTCACAAACATGAACTTTCAACAGACACATATCTATCAAACGAATTTTAAACATTGCCAACATCAGCTAAGCAGGCGTGCCTACAGCTGAGTTTTTCCAGAACTGACCAATCACAAATAAGTGCGGGAAATGAGGCATATTTAAGCTTCACAGGTGGGAATACTTACTATAACTGGTTGTAGCTTCCTTCTGCAGTCAGCATGGCTGGTATTGGTGAAGGCACTTGATTTAGAGTGCAACGCTGGGGCATCCAGGAGTCCAAAGTAATGGTTTGGCTCCTTGTCCACAATCATGAGGAAAGACTCCTGTGGGGCCAGAATCAGGGTACCCAACATAAAACGGAGGCCTGGAACAGTTTTGCCCATGATCTCACCAGTGCCACTGGTGTTCCACAGACTGGTGAGCAGGTCAGGCACCATTATTCTGACCTGAAGCGACATAAGGAGGATCAACTGGACCAGTGGATCCAGGAATCCCGTATGATGCCTAATGCCCTAGTACTGAGTAAGTAGCCAGTGTATTAAGTAGTTAAGAATTGATATGCTTGTCTATACTATGGATAGGTATATCTCAATATCACTGCATTTACTTCACAGCTGCAAGTGTCTGGGCTATGAACCAGCAAGCCCATGAAGATAGGCTGGAAACGCTGTGTTATGAGGCAGGTTAGTAATTATTCTGCATGTACTGTTATATAAAATAAATGAGAGAGCCTTCAAAAAGTATTTTAACCCTATAAATAAAGGTGTAATAATCCTTTAATAAATGTATGATTCATGGAGTGTGTCTGTGTCATTTTCTTTGATATGTTGTTGTACCGTTGCACTATACAAATAGTAGTGTTGTATTAAGCAGTGTCAACCCACACTTGGGTAGGCCCATATAACGTGGATGAAGGGAGTGCCAGTATCTTGTATGCATATGTACAGCCCTCAACTGTTGGTTCATGGCCAGCATGTACAGGTTAATCTGGCACATGAGTAGCTTGGTATTGTATTCCCCAGAAATGTCAGTATGCTGTTAGAAATGTAGGGAACTGTTAACATATAATTGATACTTTCGCCTGAACATATCTAGATAATTATATGAAAGTAGATCTGTCAGTGTACCATCTTAGCAGTAGTGTGTGTGTGAGCAACTCTCAAAATATGATGCAGTAACATCTGCATCTTGGACAGTTTGTATGTAAGATACAGCTCAAGTATATAATGATCTAGCAAAATCCAATTGCACAATATAAGGACATTTGGGTAGTGTAATAATACATGTAAGGGACATATAACTGCAGTTAATAGGAATGTAGTGAAAACGAGAAGGATATATAAGTTGTTAATTGAGCTATCTTTTCCCACCCTACTGTATGTGCATAAAAAATGCAATTCCACACCTCAATCGGTATGTCTAATCTCAAAACCTTTGTTGGGACATATATCCTATTGGTTTATAAATATTTGCATTTTTTTCTATGCATGTGCCTTGTTAAAATACCACAATATTGGTGTCCTGTTGCCATCAATTCAAACTACATGCTGTTGTAATGTCCATTAATGCTCTATATATGCATGTGTTATACTTGCTTTTCAACTGTTGAAAATCTGGTGTGTTGGTTTAATGGGAATACTTCTGCATGCTGTTATAACTAATTAGGAATGCTGTTGACTGTTACTAACTCATATCTTTATTAAACTCTCCAAAACATAGTTTGTATGGGAAGACCAGTCCCAGCGGACCCACTTGTCCCACCTCATCTGGCCATGGCACCTGGCACCAGCAGATCTCCTGCCCAGCCTGGGCCGCCTCCTCCATTGGCCCTGTGCCACCTTCAGGTGGAAGTGCTGCAGGGGACGGGGCTTGGCCCCCCCATGCAAGCATGGGCAGAGGGGCACCTATCATCCTTTGAATGGTCTGTCTGTGGTGCGTAGAGAGATTGAACGTTCTGTTGCAGAACCTCTGCACAGCTTGAGGCCCGAGTGGTGCAACTCTGGGGTCAGCCTGCCCCTCCTACACAGCCCCCAGCACAGCCACCCTCTGGGCCGTGAAGGTACAGTGGTGTCTGCCTATGGGTGGGGACCACAGTCCCACTGTTTCCATCTGGGGGCTCATGGGCTTGCGATTTCCAAACATTCCTCCCCGTCAAAGGTGTTCACCCACCACATGTGTCATATACCACCCCTGTATGCATCTTGTTTGTCTTGTCTGTTTACCTCCCCAACCTACCTCTCCAAATATACCTACTTCCCCTACCTCACATTCCACTCTCACCTGAAAAAAAAGGGCAATCTGCTCCCCAAACAAAATTATGCCCCATACATAGCTGCCCATTTTGCACACATGTCCACTGGACACATAAAATGTTATTTAATTGGCATTACAACATACTTTGTTGTCCTCACCCCTGTCACAGGGGTTGAAGGGTTCATATCTACCTCCAAATTTCTTGCATATGCACAGCTGTTGCTGTCGAAGAAATGGGCAACTATGGACCTTCCCTACACCCATCCTGCACATCCTGAGCTATTTTCTATACTGTCTTTCCCTCTTCGTGCCCCTTTTTCTCCACTTTCCTATCTCCCCATTTTTCTTTTCTTTCAAAGAAATTAGCACGGGGGTGAGCGGGAGTAAGCACTATTAAGCAGTAGTTGGTGGGTTGGCGTGAGTTTGCATTTGTTTGCGTTTGGCTAAACAATGTGCAGCAATGCCCAAACCCACACAAACCCACTTACAACTGCTTAAAAGTGCCTTATTCACTCTGTATGTGAGGGCCTTTGTTCTGCTCAGGAGCAAAATAAAACTCCTCTGTAAGTCTCGAATCCCAGACCTTACACACACTACACAACATGAAGTACCACTAAGCCACGGTAGATATACATCAAGTTGGTGCTTAAATAATTATATCATGCATCAGAATGAGTGAATGTAAAGGAAAATTAGGAATACCATACCACACAACTTGTTCTGTGGATGTTGACCAACAGTTGTTGTGGGATTACATTACATGACTGTGATAAGAGAAGCAGCCATTCTAGCAGGAAATAATGTTACACCATCACTTTACAACCCCACACAGTATCACAGCAGGACAAACACTGGCATATCTGTTTAGGGCGGAGGCCATACCTCCCAACTGTCCCTAATTTTCAGGAATGTCCCTGATTTTGACACAAATTTTAGCTCTGTCCCTCTGAATTCCTCCTAAAACTAATGACTTTGGGCAGAAAGGTGGTGAATTACACTTAATGAATAATGACAATAATTAATAGTTAGACCCTACTTTTACTTCAGAAAAGGTGTATTAATTCATATACTCTGATTGTCTCAATGTTTCAACTTAATGGCACTAATATTTTAAAGGTGTCCCTGATTGTCCCTAACTTTTTCTTGACTTTTCCCTGAGTCTGTTCAAATATGTACCTGACTGGTTGAGAGGTCTGGCAGAAGTAGAAACACAGAGGCATATTAGCCTTTCTGCTATTACGCACTGCAATTAGCTTTGGAAGGAGTTTCGGAAGCATACCCTTATGTAGGAATACAACACTGAAATACAAATGGATGTAGCCATGTACTGGTAGCAACCAACTGTAAGAATGCCATTGCTCTATTGCTGAAAAGACCTGTTTGGTGCACAGACAAAAGATAATATGCTATTCTCTGGCTATCATGTGGATAGGTCCACAGTTGGGAGTTACGCAGACAGACTACTTGCCTTGATAAACTAACATGTACACAGCAACCCTGTAAGTCCAGCAAGATAAAATCCACACAATAGTACTTATGCTCTCTGTACTTCTGCAACCCTACCCAAATGTAGAATATGCATGTGTGTGCAGAGTCTACCAAGGATGTAGGTAAGCATACTCACAGTACTGAAATGTGTCCAGTTTGTCTGAGCAGCTTGTGCTAATGTCAACACTAAAAAAGCACAAACTGTTTAGAACTGAGTAAATGAATATTCACAATATAGCAGTTCACAAACAATTCTTGTGCCAAAGGAATACATCTCTATAACTAGCTTTGTATGGCAGTTAATTGTAACAGTTGAAAAGAAAGTACATCTTTCCATGTATCTTGGGGTTGCATTTTGAGGGGTGAGTACATTTCTACATTGACAAGTGGGTAGTGGAAGCAGCAACATTAGCTCTGAATACAAAATGTAAATCTCTGGCTACACCCCTGGCTTCTGATATAAGACCTATGCCAACCTTCTTTCTTAAACAATGATGTCCACACCAAACAAGGATGATCTCCATCAGGGAAAGCTGAAAGGGCCACGCCTACATGAGTCAGCAATTTATAGTGCTGGGTTGCTATGTCAGTGATTACTGCAATTACTACACAGCAGGCTGCATGCAATTAACAAATGGTGGTCACTAATTGGTGCAGAGGCCATCACATGCTCATGTGCAAATTCCTACAAAAGCAGGCTGCAATCTCTGCCAACAAACTCAAACACTCTATTGCAGAGACTGACAGAGAGAGAGAGAGAGAGACAGAGAGAGAGAGAGAGAGAGAGACAGACAGAGACAGAGACAGAGACAGAGAAAAGGAAAAAGAAATATTACCAAATTATACAAAGGAAAGGTATATGACACATATGTATTTACTGGCATGTAGTAGATGTTATTGAAGAATAGTCTACATAATGTGAAACATTCATATGTGGCAGCAGAACTTCTTTATGTGCAGATGTTCTGCTTAACTACTGCTATGGACAATACTGTGTGTACCTGTGGGCAGTGAGACATACCTGTGAAATGTGTAGCTCAGCATTAAATGTCAAAGATCTGATCCATGTTATCTGTATTCTCTACAGTAGTATGGCTAATGGCTGTTGGGAGGATTAGCCCTGACATTATATAAACATGGGTGTGACAGAACAACACATGCATGATAGTCATATTAAAGTGTGGCTTAACATTGGCAACTGCTGTAGCAGTCTAGTATGCTTATCTAGCATCTGTTGCCATATATACCCTCCCTAATGTTAGTCTGTGTTCATATGTGACACCTGTTTGTGTTGCAGCAAGGCCCAACAGTTCAGCTGTGAGGTCCAGGGACTTACAGCAGTGTGGACCATGTGTATGTATGCCACACATATATGGAGAAATATATATGTGTCATATATATTCACATCTGTATATATGCATAGAGCAGGGGACATATTGCAACTGTTTGCGAAGGGGGGGATATATATGTTGGTGAAGGTTAGTATGCACATATTTGTATGTAGGTTTTAGTGTGTGACAAACAAGACAGCATACAGTGCTGGTATATGACATGTGGTGGTTAAACACTGTGGGTGGTTTGTTCAGTTTGCAATGTTGAAGCTAGTGTGGCCTGCTAAAGCTACCTGGGCTGTGAGCACCTTCAATGCATTTATCCCAAGACAGTGTGATTTTATTACATTACTGTACACCTTACATCCTTTGTATAATTGATACTGTCACTATGAAAGGTGAAATGTATATGTGCCTACATATATATGTATATGTAGACAAATGGATGTGTGTATATATATATATATATATATATATATATATATATATATATATATATATATATATATATACACATCCATTTGTCTACATATACATATATATGTAGACAAATGGATGTGTATATATATATATATATATATATATATATATATATATATATATATATATATATATATATATATATATATACATATATATATATATATATATATATATATATATATATATATTTATATATACTTATACACACCTACATCTACTTGTTGCAATAGATTCTCTGTACTGTTGACTGACTGTGATGGTCAATATGTTTGTGAATACGTCAAAGATATGTATCTGTGGGATAGCTTAGTGGAAAACTGTTTATGTTATGGTATTATGGGTCCTTGCTTTGATCCTAGCAAAAGCTGTGTATTCTGTTGCTAGGCAGAACAAGTGCTATTGCATACAGTGTGGTTAAGTCCCTTGGTTTTAACTAGAGTGTGTCATTGGATGCTAAAGCACTACATCTATGATTATTGATTGGTACCGATGTTGAATGCAAATCCTGTGTGTACTGCAGTACTACTTGAAGCTCTGGGCCTGTACAGCAAAGTATGGTGTATGTACACATTGTTTGCATCCACTGTTTTGTGTGGTCCCTGTATTCATCACATATTAAATTTCTCAAGATTAAGGTTGTGTAAGTACTGACACACAGTACTACATAGTACACACTAAAAGCTTATCTGGGTTGTCATACCTTTGTGTCCTGTAATTATGTCTGATGTGTGTGTGGATATGTCTGTAACATGTCCTTTGACATATGTGTGGTAAAACATATAACTGCGTATCTAGCAACATTCATAGTGTACTACAGCAGTATGCGACCTATATTCCCAATTGTGCAAATATTTTGGCCACGGGTTTGCCATTAACAAGTTGTGTGGTATAATAGTTATACATTTACTGGACTTTACACTGATTGTGATGGATGATATATTTCTTTACACATCAGCTTGATGTATATCTGCTGTGGCTAGGTGGTGCATCGTGTTGCATACAGTGTGCCAGGTACTCTTGTATAGTCTTACATAGTGATTTTATTTTGTTGCTGTGCAGAACATGGTTCATTAGATAGAGAGTGAGCAAGGCACTTTCAAGCAGTTGTGGGGTGAGCAGTGATAAGTGGCAGTTACAGTGTTTCACTCTCGGTTAGCTTATAGGTTGCTGTATATGGCAGTTCAGTGATACCTGTACTGTATAATGTTAAATGTGCCATATGACTTGCTCAGACATATTTTTGTATTTATGTCTTCCAGGGATCATGGCCCACCACAGGAACCCGAGTTACAGTAGTGCTGAAGATGATATAATTACTAGCAGTATGATTCAGCACTACCGTCTCATGTTCTCATGTACCAGCCAGGACCAGCAGGAGCATACTGCAATGTGGTAAGATGTTGTCTGCAGGGTCAATGAGGTAGGCGTTCATAACCGGACATATGAGCAGGTACTCCACCACTGCAGTGATCTTCTCAGACATGTCTGTCAGTGTGCTGCTGATGTGCGTAGCCTCAGTTTGCAACAGGGGGTGGTGTTAATATCCATCCCTCCCTCACCAGAGTGGGGGAGCTGCTCATGAGCCTGGTGGCACCTGCCCAACAACAACAACAACAGCAGACATACACCATGATGGAGGTTGGAGCCACCCAGCAAGCACACATGGAGCATGCAGGTAACATGGCATATCTGTAGACTACTGTTGTCTGTATTGGTAGATCATGCATATGTGAGATGTGGAGTGTGTCGTTCAAAGATGTGGAGCCTGTTGTTGTGCAATACTGATCATTTGGAACATAATCTCTAGCCTTGTGAATGTAAACTGTTGTTGTACTGTAAGATTGCAAACACACAGTAGCAATTCCACAGTTATGGCCACTGACAAACTGTCTCATCTCTATGTAGGTCCATCTGGGGGTGACATCAAGGCAGCAGACAGATGCTGGTGAGTGTGTTCTACATTTATTGTTGTAAATAAAAAGTGCATGTCATAGTTAAGGTGTAGGCCATGTACACATGTAACACACCTACCCATAATGCATGCTGTGCATGTTTGGTGTAAGACCACGCACATCTCACTAATGTGATTAGCTGCCTCAAACACATGCAATACCCAGACCATCTCAAACAAATGTGGCTAGACTGTAGTGACCATCGGATAGGAACAGTTGATACTCAACATGCACATAACATACACATCTATGTCATACACAGAGCATTTTAACATGCTACACATAAAGGATTCCCAAACCTCTGTAAAGACACACTTCAGTATCCAAAATCTCATCCACACATTACACATAATATACCTGAGGGGTAGAGGCCTATCCTGGGGCATTTAAACACACTGCAATACACTACACATTCATGTCAGGGAATGCTCCTTATTAACCTCCTTACAAATTCACGTAACAACTGTTTGTGAAATGGTGAATTTAGCCAAGGTAGTACAGTTCCAGCACAGCATGATTAGTGTTGGTTTGTGAAACATTTGTAGCCTTGAGTGACCACCTGATATTTCATGATGATGACATATGGTACTATACCCCATCCAGTTATTGTAACCACAGTACTACACATAGCTGTCATTGCTACACACTCTAATGATGCATGTGTGCACACATATCCACCTCTAAACAATATGCATACCAATCACCATTTGCACAACTGACACATATATGTCTTGTGATGCTATTGAGTGGGTAGGTCATATGACACATATTGGGTATGTGTAGTGTTTAAATATGCAGTTGTGTTTTAGTATGCCATGTCATGGATGAGACTGGCATGTCCACAATATGATTTACACTCACCATAAGTACTGTACATTGGGTATGTGGCCGAATGGTATTCCATCAATTATCCATGCACCACTGATGATGTTGTGTGAATACTCATCATGCATGTGCTAAAAATGTGTCCACAATTATTTGCTAAAGACACAGAGGCTATAATCAGCATTGTATACCTATCTGACACATAGATACACATCCAGCAATGGTATGTATACCTGTGAGTTATAGTGCACAGTACATAACAGGGTTATGAATACCTGCACAGCAATGTTGTGTCCATGTATGCATTGTGTTCCAGGGGGAGGGCCATCATCTAATAACAAAACACATGCATCAAAGCCATGTATACTGTTAGTAACGACTGACTGCACTTGCACTGCATGCTGTTGAGCAACACATGTCCTGCATGCTGACATGTGTGATATGACTGTTTTGCTTGGGATACTGTACCCCACCATCACCTGCTATTGTGTAGGTTCTGTGATTGCTGGTGTTGTGTGTATCTGCTTTCAGGAGGAGTGTAGTTTTCTGTGTGTGCATGTGTGCATGTGTGCATGTGCACATGTGCATGTGTGCCTGTGCGCATGTGTGCATGTGCGCATGTGCGCATGTGTGCATGTGTATATGTGGGCATGTGTGCATGTGTGCATGTGGTCTGAAGTCATGTTCAGGTCCTAAAGTGTGTTTCCTGTTTTCCTCTCACAGGTGGCGAGGTGGGGCTGGTTCAGTACAGCAGGGAACCTGATGTCACTGAGACAAACAGTGATGATGAGAAGAAGTGTGTTGAAGCACAGGCAGGTTTGTCAGGGTCTGTTGTTGGGCAACCAATTGACAGTACACAAGTCTCCACCCCATCCATGCACGCAGTCATACTGCCTGTACATCCATCATCACCATTGCCCTTAGCTGAGGGACAGTGTATGGTTGGCACTGGCCAGGACAGTGTGGTATCTATGCCACATGTATCAGGACACAGCAGCCATAGCCAGATGTCTGGAATGGTACCACATAAGCAGATGCCCAGGGGTTCCCGTCAGAGCACTGCTGGTCATCATGCCCCTGGCAGATGTGTCACACCTCTTTCAACCACACACATGTTCCAGGCTGTCATGGAGGCACAGACATGAATGGGCGGTACACCAGACAGAGGCTAAGGGCACAGAGGGCTCATTACACCTCTGTAAATGACAGTATCAGTGACCTAGCAGGTGCCATACGTAACTACACTGAGGTCATTGATAGACATTGGGGTGAGACATTGGATGTCCTCCACAATGTCATGTCCATGTGTCAGGACAGTACAGGATGGTGGAGACATCGATGTGGATGTATGCCAGCAACATCACCAGCTGGAGGTCACCGTGGACATCCAGCAAGTCACAGCTGCTCCCATAGTGCTAGTACCAGCCCCAGCAATGTTGTCCATAGACCGTCCTAGCAGACCACGTGCACGTGGCTCTGGCCATTCCCAGCAAGGACCTGGATCCAGTGGACATATGTCAACCTCTTTGGATAGTACCCAATCTGAATTAGTACCTGATACTGATTGTAGCACCACTGCCAGGCACAGAATCTGTATCTGTGGCCAGAGACGGTGATCTGTTAATCCTGCCAGGTACAGTCTGTAGCTGTCTCACAAATCCTCGTATATGGCAGCCACATGGTGGAACTGTGTGCATGCAGACATACACACATAAACCAGAAACCTAGGGCAAACACATACCCACACACATGACATCAACAATGGCCCATAACAGTACTCATGGCCCTCACACACACACTCACACACACATGTCGATTGTATGGCTCAGTGTAGGCCTCTGGCAAACCAACAACACACGCTGTGCATATGATGAAACCTGTGCCACCTCCTGTCATCTGTAACATTGATGCAGGAACAGGCTAACATGGTGCTGATGCACAGGGTGACTTTAATAAAGTATAGTAATGGTTGGATGTGTACCATGCTGTCAGCAGTAAAGAGTAATGATATCCTTGAAGGTGTAGCTGAGCAGGCATGATGCATTAAAGCTGTAATTAGAAATGTGGCATTGTTTTCACCAGTGTTTATTCCAATTGTGTTTTCTTGGCCCATGTGTCACTTGGCTGATGTGAGTAGTTGTGTCAGCATGAGTTATACAGCGGACAGTAAGTGTGGGGCTCAGGCTCTGGATTGCATTGCATAAGTGGAAATTCCTTAAGATTCCAAGAGCAGGATAAGTTATTTCTTACACTTATGTCACTGAACTGCACTTGACAAATGCTTATAATTGTGCTATAGAGTTGATCTACTACATTTGACACTGTTATAAAGCTTTTTTATTGTTTCACTGCATTTGTGTACTGTTTTATACTATTTTAACATTACTTAACTGTAAAATGCTTTTTCATACTGAGAGTTGTATTTTCTGTTTGTGAGGGCTCTATCCAAGCTTTTCTGTGCATTTTTGATAATTGTCTGTTTACAGTTAAAATAATTCTCTAGAGTCTGCTCCTTGATCTGTTTAAATCTTTCATTTAGTGGCTACAGCTAGGAACTGTAATAGTGTGCATTACTATAATTGCATTTTTTATTTAATTACTAAATTGTAAACTGCTTTTTCATACTGAGACTCGTATTTTCACATTGCGGGTGTTGTTTTATGCTTTTAAAGTGAGGTTTCTGTGTTCTGCTCAGGTGGCAAAAGCTAGATAGAGGCCTGTCGTCTAGGCTGGTAGTTTTGTTTGAGTTTCCTGTGTTTCTGGCAGACATTTCTGCTAATTGTATTCATTATTATTGAGAGTAACAAGGCCTCCTGACCTTCTGTAGTACTAGTGATTGGGTAACAGCAAGGGCTGAGTAGTAATCTGATTTTCCAACTCTTCCATTCTTACTGCTATATAAACCCTGTGTCTTATACAGGTTGTGCTTGTATTGCTCAAGCTCTGGATTGCATTGCATAAATGGAAATTCCTTAAGATTCCAAGAGCAGGATAAGTTATTTCTTACACTTATTTCACTGAACTGCACTTCTGAAACACTTATAATTGTGCTATACAGTTGATCTACTACATTTTGCACTGTTATAAAGCTTTTTTTATTGTTTCACTGCATTTATGTACTGTTTTATACTGTTTTAACATTACTTAACTGTAAACTGCTTTTTCATACTGAGAGTTGTATTTTCTGTTTGTGAGTGCTCTATCCAAGATTTTCTGTGCATTTTTGGTAATTGTCTGTTTGCAGTTAAAATAATTCTCTAGAGTCTGCTCCTTGATCTGTTTAAATCTTTCATTTAGTGGCTACAGCTAGGAACTGTAATGGTTTAATTGCATTTTTTATTTAATAACTAAATTGTAAACTGCTTTTTCATACTGAGACTTGTATTTTCTCTTTGTGGGTGACCTTTCTATGCTTTTAAGGTGAGATTTTTGTGTTCTGCTCAGGTGACATAATCTTGATAGAGGCCTGTTGTCTATGCTGGTAGTTAAGTTTGAGTTTTTTCTGTTTCTGGCAGCCATTTCTGCTGATTGTCTTCATTATTATTGAGAGTAACAAGGCCTCCTGACCTTCTGTAGTACTAGTGACTGGGTAATAGCAAGGGGTGAGTAGTAATCTGATCTTCCAACTCTTCCATTCTTACTTCTCTAAACACCCTGTGTCTTATAAAGGTTGTGCTTGTATTGCTCAGGCTCTGGACTGCATTCCATAAGTGCAAATTCCTTAAGATTCCAAGAGCAGGATAAGTTATTTCTTACACTTATTTCACTGAACTTCACTTCTGAAACACTTATAATTGTGCTATACCGTTGATCTACTATATTTTGCACTGTTATAAAGCTTTTTTCATTGTTTCACTGCATGTATGTACTGTTTTATACTGTTTTAACATTACTTAACTGCAAACTGCATTTTCATACTGAGAGTTGTATTTTCTGTTCGTGAGTGCTATATCCAAACTTTTCTGTGTATTTTTGATAATTGTCTGTTTACAGTTAAAATAATTCTCTAGAGTCTGCTCCTTGATCTGTTTAAATCTTACATTTAGTGGCTACAGCTAGGAACTGTAATAGTGTGCATTACTATAATTGCATTTTTTATTTAATTACTAAATTGTAAATTGCTTTTTCATAGTGAGACTTGCATTTTCTCGTTGTGTGTGTTCTTTCTATGCTTTTAAAGTGAGGTTTCTGTGTTCTGCTCAGGTGGCATAATCTTGATATAGGCCTGTTGTCTAGGCTGGTAGTTTTTTTTTTTGGGGGGGGTTCCTGTGTTTCTGGCAGCAATTTCTGCTGATTGTCTTCATTATTATTCAGAGTAACAAGGCCTCCTGACCTTCTGTAGTACTAGTGATTGGGTAATAGCAAGGGCTGAGTAGTAATCTCATATTCCAACTGTTCCATTCTTACTGCTATATAAACCCTGTGACTTATAAACGTTGTGCTTGTATTGCTCAGGCTCTGGATTGCATTGCGTTAGTGGAAATTCCTTAAGATTCCAAGAGCAGGATACGTTATTTCTTACACTTATTTCACTGAACTGCACTTCTGAAACACTTATAATTGTGCTATACAGTTGATCTACTACACTTTGCACTGTTATAAAGCTTTTTTATTGTTTCACTGTATTTATGTACTGTTTTAACATTACTTAACTGTAAACTGCTTTTTCATACTGAGAGTTGTATTTTCTGTTTGTGAGTGCTCTATCCAAGCTTTTCTGTGCATTTTTGATAATTGTCTGTTTACAGTTGAAAGCCTTCTCTAGAGTCTACTCCTTGAGCTGTTTAAAACTTTAATTTAGTGGCTACAGCTAGGAATTGTAATAGTGTGCATTACTATAATTGCATTTTTTATTTAATTACTAAATTGTAAATTGCTTTTTCATACTGAGACTCGTATTTTCTCTTTGTGGGTGTTCTTTCTATGCTTTTAAAGTGAGGTTTCTGTGTTCTGCTTAGGTGGCATAATCTTGATAGAGGCCTGTTGTCTGGACTGGTAGTTTTGTTGGAGATTACTGTGTTTCTGGCAGCCATTTTCTGCTGATTGTCTTCATTATTATTGAGAGTAACAAGGCCTCCTGACCTTCTGTAGTACAAGTGATTTGGTAATAGCAAGGGCTGAGTAGTAATCTGATCCTCCAACTCTTCCATTCTTACTGCTATATAAACCCTGTGACATATAAACGTTGTGCTTGTATTGCTCAGGCTCTGGATTGCATTGCGTTAGTGGAAATTCCTTAAGATTCCAAGAGCAGGATAAGTTATTTCTTACACTTATTTCCCCAAACTGCACTTCTGAAACACGTATAACTATGCTTTACAGTTGATCTACTATGTTTTGCACTGTTATAAAGCTTTTTTTGTTGTTTCACTGCATTTATGTACTGTTTTATACTGTTGTAACATTACTTAACTGTAAACTGCTTTTTCATACTGAGAGTTGTATTTTTTGTTTGTGAGTGCTCTATCCAAACTTTTCTGTGCATTTTTGGTAATTGTCTGTTTACAGTTAAAATAATTCTCTAGAGTCTGCTCCTTGATCTGTTTAAATCTTTCATTTAGTGGCTACAGCTAGGAACTGTAATAGTGTGCATTCCTATAATTGCATTTCTAATTTAATTACTAAATTGTAAATTGCTTTTTAATAGTGAGACTTGTATTTTCTCTTTGTGGGTGTACTTTCTATGCTTTTAAAGTGAGGTTTCTGTGTTCTGCTCAGGTGGCATAATCTTGATAGAGACCAGTTGTCTAGGCTGGTAGTTTTGTTTGAGTGTTTTGTGTTTCTGGCAGCCATTTCTGCTGATTGTCTTCATTATTATTCAGAGTAACAAGGCCTCCTGACCTTCTGTAGTACTAGTGATTGGGTAATAGCAAGGGCGGAGTAGTAATCTGATGTTCCAACTCTTCCATTCTTACTGCTTTAAACACCCTGTATCTTATAAAGGTTGTGCTTGAATTGCTCAGGCTGTGGATTGCATTACATAAGTGCAAATTCCTTAAGATTCCAAAAGCAGGATATGTTATTTTTTACACTTATTTCACTGAACTGCACTTCTGAAATGCTTATAATTGTGCTATACTGCTGATCTACTACATTGTGCACTGTTATAAAGCTTTTTTTAATGCTTCACTGCATTTATGTACTGTTGTATACTGTTTTAACATTACTTATCTGTATTCTGCTTTTTCATACTGAGAGTTGTATTTTCTGTTTGTGAGTGCTCTAGCCAAGCTTTTCTGTGCATTTTTGATAATTGTCTGTTTACAGTTGAAAGCATTCTCTAGAGTCTGCTTTTTGATCTGTTTAAAACTTTCATTTAGTGGCTACAGCTAGGAATTGTAATAGTGTGCATTACTATAATTTCATTTTTTATTTAATTACTGAATTGTAAACTGCTTTTTCTTACTGAGGCTCATATTTTCTCTTTGTGGGTGTTCTTTCTATGCTTT
This sequence comes from Protopterus annectens, assembly GCF_019279795.1. Taxonomy (NCBI): domain Eukaryota; kingdom Metazoa; phylum Chordata; order Ceratodontiformes; family Protopteridae; genus Protopterus; species Protopterus annectens. Next base: position 728,814,614 of record NC_056736.1, on the reverse strand, counting down.
GAAAGTGAAGGTTCTGTGTTCTGCTCAGGTGGCATAATCTTGATAGAGGCCTGTTGTCTAGACTGGTAGTTTTGTTTGAGTTTCCTGTATTTCTGGCAGCCATTTTCTGCTGATTGTCTTCATTTTTATTGAGAGTAACAAGGCCTTCTGACCTTCTGTAGTACGAGTGATTTGGTAATAGCAAGGGCTGAGTAGAAATCTGATCTTCCAACTCTTCCATTCTTACTGCTATATAAACCCTGTGACTTATAAACGTTGTGCTTGTATTGCTCAGGCTCTGGATTGCATTGCGTTAGTGGAAATTCCTTAAGATTCCAAGAGGAGGATAAGTTATTTCTTACACTTATTTCACTGAACTGCACTTCTGAAACACTTATAATTGTGCTATACAGTTGATCTACTACATTTTGCACTGTTATAAAGCTTTTTTATTGTTTCACTGCATTTATGTACTGTTTTATACTGTTTTAACATTACTTAACTGTAAACTGCTTTTTCATACTGAGAGTTGTATTTTCTGTTTGTGAGTGCTCTATCCAAGATTTTCTGTGCATTTTTGGTAATTGTCTGTTTGCAGTTAAAATAATTCTCTAGAGTCTGCTCCTTGATCTGTTTAAATCTTTCATTTAGTGGCTACAGCTAGGAACTGTAATGGTTTAATTGCATTTTTTATTTAATAACTAAATTGTAAACTGATTTTTCATACTGAGACTTGTATTTTCTCTTTGTGGGTGACCTTTCTATGCTTTTAAAGTGAGGCTTCTGTGTTCTGCTCAGGTGTCATAACCTTGATAGAGGCCTGTTGTCTAGGCTGGTAGTTTTGAGTTTTTTGTGTTTCTGGCAGCCATTTCTGCTGATTGTCTTCATTATTATTGAGAGTAACAAGGCCTCCTGACCTTCTGTAGTACTAGTGATTGGGTAATAGCAAGGGCTGAGTAGTAATCTGATCTTCCAACTCTTCCATCCTTACTGCTATAAACACCCTGTGTCTTATAAAGGTTGTGCTTGTATTGCTCAGGCTCTGGATTGCATTGCATAAGTGCAAATTCCTTAAGATTCCAAGAGCAGGATAAGTTATTTCTTACACTTATTTCACTGAACTGCACTTTTGAAATGCTTATAATTGTGCTATACAGTTGATCTACTACATTGTGCACTGTTATAAAGCTTTTTTATTGTTTCACTGCATTTAAGTACTGTTTTATACTGTTTTAACATTACATAACTGTAAACTGCTTTTTCATACTGAGAGTTGTATTTTCTGTTTGTGAGTGCTCCAGCCAAGCTTTTCTGTGCATTTTTGATAATTGTCTGTTTACAGTTAAAAGCATTCTCTAGAGTCTGCTCCTTGATCTGTTTAAAACCTTCATTTAGTGGCTACAGCTAGGAATTGTAATAGTGTGCATTACTATAATTGCATTTTTTATTTAATTACTAAATTGTAAACTGCGTTTTCATACTGAGACTTGTATTTTCTCTTTGTGGGTGTTCTTTCTATGCTTTTAAAGTCAGGTTTCTATGTTCTACTTAGGTGGCATAATCTTGATAGAGGCCTGTTGTCTAGGTTGGTAGTTTTGTTTGAGTTTCCTGTGTTTCTGGCAGCCATTTCTGCTGATTGTCTTCATTATTATTCAGAGTAACAACGCCTACTGAACTCCTGTAGTACTAGTAATTGGGTAATAGCAAGGGCTGAGTAGTAATCTGATCTTCCAACTCTTCCATTCTTACTGCTTTAAACACCCTGTGTATTATAAAGGTTGGGCTTGTATTGCTCACGCTCTGGATTGCATTGCATAAATGGAAATTCCTTAACATTCCAAAAGCAGGATAAGTTATTTCTTACACTTATTTGACTGAACTGCACTTCTGAAACACTTATGATTGTGCTATACAGTTGATCTACTACATTTTGCACTGATATCATTTTTTTTTTGTTTCACTGCATTTATGTACTGTTTTATATTGTTTTAACATTACTTAACAGTAAACTGCTTTTATATACTAAGAGTTGTATTATCTGTTTGTGAGTGCTCTATCCAAGCTTTTCTGTGCATTTTTGATAATTGTCTGTTTACAGTTAAAAGCATTCTCTAGAGTCTGCTCCTTGATCTGTTTAAATCTTTCATTTAATGGCTACAGCTAGGAACTGTAATAGTGTGCATTACTATAATTGCATTTTTTATTCAATTACTAAATTGTAAACTGCTTTTTCATACTGAGACTTGTATTTTCTCTTTGTGGGTGTTCTTTCTATGCTTTCAAGGTGAGGTTTCTGTGTTCTGCTCCATTGACATAATCTTGATAGAGGCCTGTTGTCTAGGCTGGTAGTTAAGTTTGAGTTTTTTCTGTTTCTGGCAGCTATTTCTGCTGATTGTCTTCATTATCATTCAGAGTAACAAGGCCTCCTGACCTTCTGTAGTACTAGTGATTGGGTAATAGCAAGGGCTGAGTAGAAAACTGATATTCCAATTGTTCCATTCTTACTGCTATATAAACCCTGTGACTTATAAACGTTGTGCTTGTATTGCTCAGGCTCTGGATTGCATTGCGTTAGTGGAAATTCCTTAAGATTCCAAGAGCAGGATAAGTTATTTCTTACACTTATTTCACTGAACTGCACTTCTGAAACACTTATAATTGTGCTATACAGTTGATCTACTATACTTTGCACTGTTATAAAGCTTTTTTTATTGTTTCACTGTATTTATGTACTGTTTTATACTGTTTTAACATTACTTAACTGTAAACTGCTTTTTCATACTGAGAGTTGTATTTTCTGTTTGTGAGTGCTCTATCCAAGCTTTTCTGTGCATTTTTGATAATTGTCTGTTTACAGTTGAAAGCATTCTCTAGAGTCTGCTCCTTGATCTGTTTAAAACTTTAATTTAGTGGCTACAGCTAGGAATTGTAATAGTGTGCATTACTATAATTGCTTTTTTATTTAATTACTAAATTGTAAATTACTTTTTCATACTGAGACTCGTATTTTCTCTTTGTGGGTGTTCTTTCTATGCTTTTAATGTGAGGTTTCTGTGTTCTGGTTAGGTGGCATAATCTTGATAGAGGCCTGTTGTCTGGACTGGTAGTTTTGTTGGAGATTACTGTGTTTCTGGCAGCCATTTTCTGCTGATTGTCTTCATTATTATTGAGAGTAACAAGGCCTCCTGACCTTCTGTAGTACAAGTGATTTGGTAATAGCAAGGGCTGAGTAGTAATCTGATCCTCCAACTCTTCCATTCTTACTTCTATATAAACCCTGTGACATATAAATGTTGTGCTTGTATTGCTCAGGCTCTGGATTGCATTGCGTTAGTGGAAATTCCTTAAGATTCCAAGAGCAGGATAAGTTATTTCTTACACTTATTACACTGAACTGCACTTCTGAAACACATATAACTGTGCTATACAGTTGATCTACTATGTTTTGCACTGTTATAAAGCTTTTTTTGTTGTTTCACTGCATTTATGTACTGTTTTATACTGTTTTAACATTACTTAACTGTAAACTGCTTTTTCATACTGAGAGTTGTATTTTATGTTTGTGAGTGCTCTATCCAAACTTTTCTGTGCATTTTTGGTAAGTGTCTGTTTACAGTTAAAATAATTCTCTAGAGTCTGCTCCTTGATCTGTTTAAATCTTTTATTTAGTGGCTACAGCTAGGAACTGTAATAGTGTGCATTCCTATAATTGCATTTTTTATTTAATTACTAAATTGTAAATTGCTTTTTAATAGTGAGACTTGTATTTTCTCTTTGTGGGTGTACTTTGTATGCTTTTAAAGTGAGGTTTCTGTTTTCTGCTCAGGTGGCATAATCTTGATAGAGACCAGTTGTCTAGGCTGGTAGTTTTGTTTGAGTGTTTTGTGTCTCTGGCAGCCATTTCTGCTGATTGTCTTCATTATTATTCAGAGTAACAAGGCCTCCTGACCTTCTGTAGTACTAGTGATTGGGTAATAGCAAGGGCGGAGTAGTAATCTGATGTTCCAACTCTTCCATTCTTACTGCTTTAAACACCCTGTGTCTTATAAAGGTTGTGCTTGAATTGCTCAGGCTGTGGATTGCATTACATAAGTGCAAATTCCTTAAGATTCCAAGAGCAGGATATATTATTTTTTACACTTATTTCACTGAAGTGCACTTCTGAAATGCTTATAATTATGCTATACTGTTGATCTACTACATTGTGCACTGTTATAAAGCTTTTTTTAATGTTTCACTGCATTTATGTGCTGTTGTATACTGTTTTAACATTACTTATCTGTATTCTGCTTTTTCATACTGAGAGTTGTATTTTCTGTTTGTGAGTGCTCTAGCCAAGCTTTTCTGTGCATTTTTGATAATTGTCTGTTTACAGTTGAAAGCATTCTCTAGAGTCTGCTCCTTGATCTGTTTAAAACTTTCAGTTAGTGGCTACAGCTAGGAATTGTAATAGTGTGCATTACTATAATTTCATTTTTTATTTAATTACTGAATTGTAAACTGCTTTTTCTTACTGAGGCTCATATTTTCTCTTTGTGGGTGTTCTTTCTATGCTTTGAAAGTGAAGGTTCTGTGCTCTGCTCAGGTGGCATAATCTTGATAGAGGCCTGTTGTCTAGACTGGTAGTTTTGTTTGAGTTTCCTGTGTTTCTGGCAGCCATTTCATGCTGATTGTCTTCATTATTATTGAGAGTAACAAGGCCTCCTGACCTTCTGTAGTACGAGTGATTTCGTAATAGCAAGGGCTGAGTAAAAATCTGATCTTCCAACTCTTCCATTCTTACTGCTATATAAACCCTGTGACTTATAAAGGTTTGGCTTGTATTGCTCAGGCTCTGGATTGCATTGCGTTAGTGGAAATTCTTTAAGATTCCAAGAGGAGGATAAGTTATTTCTTACACTTATTTCACTGAACTGCACTTCTGAAACACTTATAATTGTGCTATACAGTTGATTTACTACATTGTGCACTGTTATAAAGCTTTTTTATTGTGTCACTGCATTTAAGTACTATTTTATAATGTTTTAACATTACTTAACTGTAAACTGCTTTTTCATACTGAGAGTTGTATTTTCTGTTTGTGAGTGCTCTATCCAAGCTTTTCTGTGCATTTTTGATAATTGTCTGTTTACAGTTTACAGTCTTATAAAGGTTGTGCTTGTATTGCTCAGGCTCTGGATTGCATTGCATAAGTGCAAATTCCTTAAGATTCCAAGAGCAGGATACGTTATTTTTTACACTTACTTCACTGAACTGCACTTCTAAAATGTTTATACCTGGGCTATACAGTTGATCTACTGCATTGTGCACTGCTATAAAGCTTTTTTTATTGTTTCTCTGCATTTATGTACTGTTTTACACTGTTTTAATAATACTTATCTGTAAACTGCTTTTTCATACTGAGAATTGTATTTTCTGTTTGTGAGTGCTCTATCCAAGATTTTCTGTGCATTTTTGATAATTGTCTGTTTACAGTTAAAAGCATTCTCTAGAGTCTGCTCCTTGACCTGTTTAAAACTTTCATTTAGTGTCTACAGCTAGGAATTGTAATAGTGTGCATTACTATAATTGTATTTTTTATTTAATTACTAAATTGTAAACTGCTTTTTCATACTGAGACTCGTATTTTATGTTTGCGGGTGTTCTTTCTATGCTTTTAAAGTGAGGTTTCTGTGTTCTGCTCAGGTGGCATAATCTTGATAGAGGCCTGTTGTCTAGACTGGTAGTTTTGTTTGAGTTTCCTGTGTTTCTGGCAGCCATTTTCTGCTGATTGTCTTCATTATTATAGAGAGTAACAAGGCCTCCTGACCTTCTGTAGTACGAGTGATTTGGTAATAGCAAGGGCTGAGTAGAAATCTGATCTTCCAACTCTTCCATTCTTACTGCTATATAAACCCTGTGACTTATAAACGTTGTGCTTGTATTGCTCAGGCTCTGGATTGCATTGCTTAGGTGCAAATTCCTTAAGATTCCAAAAGCAGGATAAGTTATTTCTTACACTTATTTCACTGAACTGCACTTCTGAAACACTTATAATTGTGCTATACAGTTGATCTACTACATTTTGCAGTGTTATAAAGCTATTTTATTGTTTCACTGCATTTATGTACTGTTTTATACTGTTTTATCCTTGCTTAACTGTAAACTGCTTTTTTATACTGAGAGTTGTATTTTCTGTTTGTGAGTGCTCTATCCAAGCTTTTCTGTGCATTTTTGATAATTGTCTGTCTACAGTTAAAAGCATTCTTTCGAGTCTGCTTCTTGATCTGTTTAATTCTTTCATTTAATGGCTACAGCTAGGAACTGTAATAGTGTGCATTAGTATAATTGCATTTTTATTCATTTACTAAATTGTAAACTGTTTTTTCATACTGTGACTTGTATTTTCTCTTTGTGGGTGTCCTTTCTATGCTTTTAAAGTGAGGGTTCTATGTTATGCTCAGGTGGCATAATTTTGATAGACGCCTGGGTTATAGGCTGGTAGTTTTGTTTGAGTTTTTTGTGTTTCTGGGTGCCATTTCTGCTGATTGTCTTCTTTATTATTGAGAGTAACAAGGCCTCCTGACCTTCTTTAGTAATAGTGATTGGGTAATAGCAAGGGGGGAGTAGTAATCTGATCTTCCAACTCTTCCATTCTTACTGCTCTAAACACCCTGTGTCTTATAAAGGTTGTGCTTGTATTGCTCAGGCTCTGGATTGCATTGAATAAGTGAAAATTCCTTAAGATTCCAAGAGCAGGATAGAGCACTCACAAACAGCTAGGAACTGTAATAGTGTGCATTAGTATAATTGCATTTTTATTCATTTACTAATTGTATTGAGAGTAACAGTTGATCTACTATATTTATGTTATAAAGCTTTTTTTGTTGTTTCACTGCATTTATGTACTGTTTTATACTGTTTTAACATTACTTAACTGTAAACTGCTTTTTCATACTGAGAGTTGTATTTTATGTTTGTGAGTGCTCTATCCAAACTTTTCTGTGCATTTTTGATAATTGTCTGTTTACAGTTAAAATAATTCTCTAGAGTCTGCTCCTTGATCTGTTTAAATCACACATTTAGTGGCTACAGCTAGGAACTGTAATAGTGTGCATTACTATAATTGCATTTTTTATTTAATTACTAAATTGTAAATTGCTTTTTCATACTGAGACTTGTATTTTCTCTTTGTGGGAGTTCTTTCTATGCTTTTAAAGTGAGGTTTCTGTGTTCTACTCAGGTGGCATAATCTTGATCGAGACCAGTTGTCTTGGCTGGTAGTTTTGTTTGAGTGTTTTGTGCTTCTGGCAGACATTTCTGCTGATTGTCTTCATTATTATTCAGAGTAACAAGGCCTCCTGACCTTCTGTAGTACTAGTGATTGGGAAATAGCAAGGGCTGAGTAGAAATCTGATGTTCCAACTCTTCCATTCTTACTGCTATATAAACCCAGTATCATATAAACGTTGTGCTTGTATTGCTCAGGCTCCGGATTGCAGTGCATTAGTGGAAATTCCTTAAGATTCCAAGAGGAAGATAAGTTATTTCTTACACTTATTTCACTGAACTGCACTTCTGAAACACTTATAATTGTGCTATACAGTTGATTTACTACATTTTGCACTGTTATAAAGCTTTTTTATTGTGTCACTGCAGTTATGTACTGTTTTAACATTACTTAACTGTAAACTGCTTTTTCATACTGAGAGTTGTATTTTCTGTTGGTGAGTGCCCTATCTAAGCTATTCTGTGCATTTTTGATAATTGTCTGTTTACAGTTAAAATAATTCTCTAGAGTCTGCTCCTTGATCTGTTTAAATCTTTCATTTAGTGGCTACAGCTAGGAACTGTAATGGTGTGCATTAGTATAATTGCATTTTTTATTTAATTAATAAATTGTAAACTGCTTTTTCATACTGAGACTTGTATTTTCTCTTTGTGGGTTTTCTTTCTATGCTTTTAAAGTCAGGTTTCTCTGTTCTGCTCAGGTGGCACTATCTTGATATAGGCCTGTTGTCTAGGCTGGTAGTTTATTTTTTTGAGTTTCCTGTGTTTTTGGCAGCAATTTCTGCTGATTGTCTTCATTATTATTCAGAGTAACAAGGCCTCCTTACTTTCTGTAGTACTAGTGATTGGGTAATAGCAAGGGCTGAGTAGTAATCTCATCTTCCAACTCTTCCATTCTTACTACTATATAATCCCTGTGTCTTATAATGGTTGTGCTTGTATTGCTCAGGTCTTTGGATTGCATTGCATAAATGGAAATTCCTTAAGATTCCAAGAGCAGCATAAGTTATTTCTTACACTTATTTCACTGAACTGCACTTCTGAAACACTTATAATTGTGTTATACAGTTGATCTACTACATTGTGCACTGTCATAAAGCTTTTTTTATTGTTTCACTGCATTTATGTACTGTTTTATACTGTTTTAACATTAATTAACTGTAAACTGCTTTTTCCTACTGAGAGTTGTATTTTCTGCTTGTGAGTACTCTATCTGAGCTTTTCGGTGCATTTTTGATAATTGTCTGTTTACAGTTAAAAGCGTTCCCTAGAGTCTGCTCCTTGATCTGTTCAAAACTTTAATTTAGTGGCTACAGCTAGGATATGTAATAGTGTGCATTACTATAATTGCATTTTTTTTAATTACTAAATTGTAAACTGCTTTTTCATACTGAAACTTGTATTTTCTCTTTGTGGGTGTTCTTTCTATTCTTTTTAATTCATGTTTCTGTGTTCTGCTCAGGTGGCATAATCTTGATAGAGGCCTGTTGTCTAGGCTGGTAGTTTTGTTTGAGTTTCCTGTGTTTCTTGCAGCCATTTCTGCTGATTGTCTTTATTATTATTGAGAGTAACAAGGACTCCTGACCTTCTATGCTACTAGTGACTGGTTAATAGCAAGGGCTGTGTAGTAACCTGATCTTCCAACTCTTCCATTCGTACTGCTCTAAACACCCTGTGTCTCATAAACGTTGTGTTTCTATTGCTCAGGCTCTGGATTGCATTTTATAAGTGCAAATTCCTTAAGATTCCAAGAGCAGGATAAGTTATTTCTTAAACTTATTTCACTGAGCTGCACTTTTGAAACACTTATAATTGTGCTATACAGTTGATCTACTACATTGTGCACTGTCATAAAGCTTTTTTTTATTGTTTCACTGCATTTATGTACTGTTTTATACTGCTTTAACATTGCTTATATGTAAACTCCTTTTTCATATTGATAGTTGTATTTTCTGTTTGTGAGTGCTCTATCCAAGTTCTTCTGTGCATTTTTGATAATTGATGGTTTGCACACTTCTCTCTTTCGTCCTTACAGTACATATATGCCGATATTGCATCCACTACTAGACACTTTTGCGAAACTAGTGGAAAATGATATTTATAAACACTACAATTCCACTAATAATCAAAATAGGAATAGAAGACATTATAAGGACAACCTAACAAAGGCTCAACGTAATGCTATGATTTTATTGAAGAGGGATGATGAATTAATAGTGAGGCCAGCTGATAAAGGTGGGCCAGTGGTTCTTATGAACCGAACTGACTATATGAATATCATGACAGATATGTTGAGGGATAGTAAATTCTATGAAATTATAAGTATGTCGATAGTATTGGATAAGGTTTTCATGGTGTATAGTATGTTGGATGATTTATTAGCAAGTGGTGACATAGAATTCGAACTATATAAATACCTTAAGATGGATAATCCTTTAATTCCTATTCTTAATGGATTACCAAAAATTCATAAAATTCCTATTG